>NW_026099320.1:600000-900000 GCF_024542735.1 Bombus huntii
GTTACGAAAGCAACTGTTGATTTTTCTACATTGGTACCATCACGTAACAGTCCTTCTCTATACCTGGTTCTCTTATGCAGAGGCCACAGGAAATGGCAAGTGGCTTGGTAAACTCTTTCGTTCATGCCTGGATGTACTCCTATTATGCTCTGAAAGCAATGCGGTTCAATATACCAAAATGGGTCGCCATGTTTGTTACTACGCTACAGCTATCACAAATGGTTGTGGGTTGCATTTTAACTGCATCAGCTTACTACTATGTACACAGTGTCCAAGTTGAATGTCACGTTACGCCTTTGAACATCAAACTTGCTATGTTGATGTACCTCAGCTATTTCATTTTATTTGCCAGATTCTTCCAGCAGACTTATTTATCTAACAAACACATAAAAAAAATTGGAAAGAAGGATTAGCCCAATAGATCTGCAAGTTATAACAAGCTGAAGTTTATGTAGAGCAGGTGAAAAATTTTTTAAATCTTTTTTACGGATGCTTTTCAGTGACATATCTTAAGAAAAACTTTATCAAAATCTCATGTGATGGATATGGACGTCAAGAAATAATTTGATGAATATAGTTCTCTCAAGTCTTTGTGAAGGCAAAGTTGTAAAGATTGATTGTGAATGAATGAAAATGGAGAAATAGAATTAAAGTAAATCTCGCACACTAAATCAGAAATAAATTTTTAATATCTTAACGATATTATCGTTAACTATAGTACGAATGAATTAATAAATCTCGTCCTGGAAACATATATATCCCTAATCTGTTTACTTATGAAACGATTTCCAAAGAAATTTTTTGGTCTCTTTTATTTGTAATGTTTCCTTCTTCCGATAACGTGACAAAACCTTACTGGAACAAGAACGGAAGCGATATAATATTTGAAAATGTAATGTGTAAATATTCGGGTAATATTAACGTATCTAATATTGAATCATTTAATAGTAAAAAAAATATTAAACACAGATTCGCCGGCAAATCTGATATACTTTTATAATAATGAATTATAGGGTTGACATATTTATTGTCGTACGTATAAAACTATGAAACTATATATATTGAAAGAAGCCATAGAATACATAACAATTTGTATGAATAAAGTACGAGTGATATTAAAAAATGGATCATGCATTAGTCCAAAAACTTTATCGAGCCTTAGAATATTTTCTGCTATTTTTAAGTGTCAATATTGATTATTATCTTGTTTAGTATGTAGGGAACGCCTCTCAAACGTTTTTCTATTTTCATTCGAACTACCTATGTACGTATATATGTATGTATATTATACCGCCGTTTTCTGGTGGTATTACATATTCTAATGGTGTAAGAAAATACTTATACTCATTGTTTTGTAAAATACACACTACCGGTGAAGAATTGATAACCTTCCCATTGCGTCTATATTATATCATCTACTAGTTTTATTATGAATTTAAGAGTTATTACTACAAAAATTAAAGAAATGATAAAATTTTTGCAAACAGTGCTTTCTTTTTAGTTTGTTACAATATTTTAAAAAGCAGCCTTATGAAACTTCAGAATCGAGGAAAAAATATTCGTCGGTGTGACGGTAAGCTTTAATTAAGGCTTTAATGAAGGACGGATTTCTTCCGGTACCCCTGCGCCATACGCGGCTATGTTTGTTAAAACTCGAATCACATGGGCGATATCCATAGCCGCACTAGTTCCAATATATGTATGCCATGTTTGTGTTGACACATATACCGCAGCGTTAATATCATGGACAGCACTGCTTCTATTTTTCAACAAGCAAGTTTCAAGTATTGCATTGCGTCTGATGCACCTGTCACCCGCTCAGAAACAGTAATAAAGTAGACGAAACATCCTGCATGCCACAGCTATCGAAATAATAACAAAACAGCAACTGAATAGCCGCCTCTGATATACATCGGACGATAACCCCTCCAAAGGGACTAAAATCTCCATATAAAAACCCTCCTACATTAGCGCTCAACACATTATTCTGTTAATTATTCTGTAACACTTTGAACCGTCACTCCGTTGGATTTATACAATAAAATTTCCATCATCTTATACGAAGTTCAATTCCTTCACGTTATTCGTGAAACGTACGAATATATTTACTGCGACGCAAGAAGAGGAGATCACCAGCGATCTATTGGTTTCATGATTTCTTCTGTCTTCGACGTGACACACGCATTTGACTGGCTTGGAAGCTGTTTTGCGATCCGACCATTGCAGCCGAATTAGTAACTATTAATTTTTATTAAATAATTTTATTTTAAGAGTTAATTTTTACCCAATAAAAATTATTAAAAATTATTTGTTATTAAATATTCTTATGCTAAAAATATATTTTTAGTTAGTAAAAATTAATAGCAATTAGTGAAACCTATACATTTTTTAATAACTATTAATTGTCATTAAATATTCTTATTTTAACAATAATTACGAGTTAAAACAATTAGTTTCACTTAAAATATGTCTTCACAACCCTAATGTAATCACAGAATCATCTGAAGGAAGAAATATGTGTGGATTTCGAAGCTTTGGGAGGTTGTGAATTCATAGGGACAAAATGTTTTTAAATTCAACTCCTGAAATTTGATTTTGACCGCGTCACATAATCTAAAGAACTCTTTATATGTTTTTTCGTTATTCAGCCAAATGGTTCCTTATTAATATGTCGGAGATGAAAGAACACCGGAGCATTCCCTTTGGAATTTTGGGAAAATCCCGTAACATTGTAATTCAGAATCTACCATAGCTGTAATTAAATAATTACAGTCACCCAGTCCAATTGTAATTGTTCGAGAGTTGTGATAATGAGCTTGGGATTGAGGCGACAGTCAGTCGCCGAACGTAGCCGCGGTCACGGTATGAACGCTTTGTCTAACAAAGGTATGGAGTAATTCTATAGCTCTCCTTAAAAGAAATATTCGTGACGACACGCGACAGTAAACATTCCAACGGTTTCTGCCCCGTGGCTCGCCACACGCAGACCCTATTCTTCGAGTAAGATGATTGCCAGATGTCGATGCGTCTCCGCAGTACATGTTCGGCTAGCTCGAGGGCCCGTTATAAATCTTAAGATTTAGTCAACTAAAGTCCTTCAAACAGACAAACAGTCTTTGTCCCAACTACGGGAAAATAGGGGAGACGCGAGATGCGAATGCGATGCGAATTTACGAGTAATAGCCGACATGAGTACAAAGATCAATGAATTAAAAGACGACATGCGTTCACTCAAGACAAAAAAGGAAATCGAGACACCCGTATCACCGCCGATAATTCCCTAGGTGACAATACCGACAGACGATAGCCCCCAACAAATGAAGTTAAAAGACGCGATCGAGTCAGTACCAATATTCGACAGATATCGACCCTCAGTATTTCAATATTTAAGAGCATGCGAGCGCGCACGAAACATGATTCCGCGGCATCAGGAGCCTCAGTTGGTAAAATTATTAATGAATAAGCTTCGCGGGCACGCGTTCCTCGCCATAGAGGACAGTTAACTAGACAGTTTGAACGATTTCGGGAACAAATTAAAGGATATGTTCGGCCGGACTCAGATTTGGACGACGGCCTCTCCGGATTATTTCAATAAAAATAAACGAAACTCCAAGTACTCCCACCGCTAGAATAATTTCCCCAGATTTAAAAACTAAGACAAATTTACTATTAGACCCCGGATCAGAAATCAATGTCATCAAGAAACCTGCCTTATCCGAATCAGGAATCATGCTGCAGCAATCATGCAATCGTAATGCAGGTTGCGGGAAATCCAGTTATTTTTCACGTGGGGAGCACGAGGCGGCTACGGGTTCTCAGGGCGTAGGACCACGCCCTGGTCCCATCGGGAAACCACGATGAATCTAATGTTCTCCTATAGCCGGGTGGTGACTGGTCGGCGTCTTCGGCCCCCGCCAGTTTGCCGATCCGGTGCGAAGAACCTCGGAGAAGTTGGTGGGCCCGTATCTGCCAAGACCACTCACCTCACCTTCTTGTGGGGCTCCCTGTCACCCTGCGCCGGCCTTTGCTGGGGCAGGGTGCGAAAGAGTGAGTGGCACCAGGATGGAAACCCTTGTTGACGACCTCGGCGACTTCAGAATAACAATGCACAGAGAAACGAACCAAAAAATCGTTTACAGTGCAGGGGAGGGATACCACAGTACCGGCGCAGCCGCGGGTTGTAAAACGGGCCCCGAGTCGTCATCGAGCAACCGTGACCGTCCGGGGGTGGGCCGCCAGGCCCCCGAACACGCTCATGCGTCTGGCGAAGGGGACACACGAACTGGGGGGTCTCGGAGAGGGTTGGAGGAACTCGACGTTATGACCGTCGGCCCGGGACCCTCACGGGATGGGATGTGGCGACGCCGCAATCGCGGCGGGGCGGTGAGATCCGACGACGAAATGTCGTCATGCTCTTCCTATTCGACCGCTGCCGGGACGGTCATCGTGGAGGTTTTAGTCGGTTGGAGTCCGGCATTACCACGCCGCATTTCCCCAGAAGCGACCTGGTGTCCGTGCGGATTTCCTCCACGTTAATAATAATAATTATAAAAAAAAAAGTTATTTTTCACGTAGTTGACTCATTGCTGATCGATCAAGATGGAATCTTAGGATCCGAATTTTTCGCAGGATGCAAGGCTCGTTTGGATTACGAGCGAAAACATATAAGTGGGGAAATATTTATATCCCCTTCGATACAAGAGAAAAGATAATCGTGCGGAAACGAAGTTCGGTACCATTACAAATGTTCGATTAACATTACAAATCTGGAGATAAAAGAGGGATTTATTCCCAAAATCGAGCCAATCAAGGGAGTCTATTTTGGTAATGTAGGTGCGAAGAACCATAAGGCACAAGGATATACAAGAGTAATAAATACCACATCGAAAGATTACGAATTTATCACACCTACAATAGTAATTAAAGAATTTGAGAACCTCGCCTCGCCGCCTGAAGTTCCGTCTTCTTGATTATCTCACCTTTTTTTGGACACACGGAGTCTGCTGAAGTTTCGTCTTCTTGATTATCTTGTTTACGCTATTTTTAATTTTCCACATCCTTGAGACACGTAGATGCTGCTGAAGTTTCGTCTTCTTAATTTCTCATGTTTCGTTTGGTGTTAGTGACATACGAGGTGCGTGATAAAATGTAGATATTGTAGTAGCTCGTATTTTGTTGATGTTTCGTCTGCGATGCTTCCCAGGCCTTCCCTACTGATGCCAGTGGAACGTGCCAGGCGCGTGGCAGCTTTGTCCTTGCTGAGGTTGCATTTGTGATGTATTTGGTAATTTCCTTGCTCATGTCAATGAAACGTACAAGGCGTGTGGCAACTTAGTGTTAGTCGAGTCTTTGCACGTGTAACACGCTCTATTTCCTATGTTCCCCAAGAATTATTAAAATTCCAATGGCAAGTTTTTGATACGTCATTCCATAGGAGATGGCGCCAAGTGGTAGTTTGTAATAATTGTTAATTTGCTTGGCGAGTTTGTTCTGCTTGGCGAGTTTGATTTGCTTGGCGAGTTTTTAGGTTAGTTTTTCCTTTTAGGTAATAATATGCATTAATTCATAGTAATAAGTGATTTTGATAGTGTTTGATTATTCGATATTTTGTATGATTGGTAGTGTCGATTTTGTTTATTGCATTTTCATGTTTTCCCTTATGAATACAGGTTATGTTGGATCATGGATACTGATATGTCTGAAGCTGTAGAAGTATGTATTATTTTAATTTGTTTTGACTTCATCCTGTTTCGCATTGTTGTTCGTTTTCTTAAACTTGTGTGTTTTATTTTAGTGTGAGAAGAAGAAAAAAAGTCGTAGGCCGTTCAAACCTCCTCCGAAACGTTCTAGGAAACGTGGTCGTCGTGGCGGCGCAAAAGCTCGTGGGCAGAGGTTAAGGAGGCTGGAGGGATCGTCTTCCACAGAGGGTAGCAATAGTGTGGCTCCAGCCCCATCGTCGAGTCTCGGTGATCCTTTTGGTTATTGATCTAACCTTCTCCGATGAGGACACCCTTCAGTTGCCGCCAAGTTCTCCTTCGATCGAAGTGGTTGATACAGATGCCTGTGCCAAGGTTCGTTTTTGGGAGGAGATCCCTGATCAAGTGTTGGAGGCTTACCTACGCCACCATTCCTCAGGTCAGGCGGGTACTTGTCCGGACGTACTCTCATGGTGTTTAAATAGGTTTCGTGAGATGTATCCGGATGCTCCGTGTGTGGATTTTGACTTTACTTGGTAACAGTGCCTTATTTGTTCATGTGTGTATATATGCCTAAATGTGTTCCCAGCGGGTGTTATTTTATTGGAGTGATTTTGTCTATATTCTTATATTTTATTTAATAAGATATGTTTTGTTTTCTGCGTTGAAAACACCGTAATCACTGGTTGATACAGCGAACAATTGTGAACGAAATAGATCGAAAGTTGATAGAGTTGTTTTATTCCAGACAATTCATTAAATCTTGAGCAAGAACAATTATTTCAATTTTGAAACTATACTCTCTGTGAACAATCTGGATGACATAGTGATTTATTCAAGATCTCCTCACGAACACGAAATTAAATCTAACGAGTTAATGGAAATACTAATGGAAGCCAAATTGCGATTGCAACCCGATAAATGCGAATTCCTACGACACGAAGTTATTTGGGACACATAATCAGTGAAGATGGTGTAAAACCCGATCCACAGAAGATCGAAGCCGTATCGAAATTTCCACGACCAAAGAAAGCAAAAAATATCAAACAGTTTTTGCGACTAGCGGGATACTACCGAAGATTTATACCTAATTTTTCCAAAATTGCAAAACCATTAACACAACTATTGAACAAAGACATCCCCTTTAAATGGTCGGAGAATCAAGAAAATGCATTCAACAATTTAAAAACAGCGCTAATGGCAAAACCTATTCTGCAATGTCCGAATCTTTCCAAACCCTTTAACTTTACGACAGACGCTTCAGGTTATGCAATAAGCGGTGTAAATAGGATAATCAAGAAGACGAAACTTCAGCAGAAGATAAGCAGCACCCGCGTTTCCTCAGGTAAAAGGGAATATGAGAAATTAAGACACAGCGTAAACAAGACAACCAAAAAAAAAACGAAACCTCAGCTTAAGCTAGCAATTACGATATTCACATTTTGTCACAAGTTAGTTACCATTTGGTCAATTGAAGCGTTTACACCTCCACTCTGTCAGTCTGTCTCAATTGAAATCTATAAGTATTAACTACAGTTTGTCTTAATCGGAATCAAGTTAGTAGAAATTTATAAGTATTAACAAGAGCTACCATCTTTCGATAGAAGTGTTTACACCGTCACTCTGCCAGTTATCTCTCGAATAATTGTTTCAAACGAAATTTATAAGTGTTAACTACGAAGGTTGCCCAAGCGAAATAAGTGCCAAAGTTCGATTAACCGCCGAATTGTATAATAGAACGCGATTGACTCCGCATACATTTAAGGTGAGAATTTTAAAGTTCGTATATTCTCTGCTCTGATAACTTCGCAGTTGTACGATATTTGAAATCGGAATAGAAGTATCCGTCGGCAGTTACAATCAACGAACAAGAATATCAAGCACACGATTAACGCGGATTTTGCCCAACACATTTTGGATTCACAACGACCGTTCTCTGCATTAACTAGTGATCTGACGCAGCCGAAACGTTGTGCTAATTACGGTGTTTTCAATCATAGAAAACACCTATGGTCTCCGTGTTTCTCTTCCCATTATTAGCACATATTGGGCGAGAGGGACGAAGATCTGCTTCGCGCGGCCTCCTCGGGGGCGATGGCCTCCCCTAGCGACAAATTAATCGGTTAGGGAAATTTGCATTGTTGGCTCGATCAAGAGGATCGGAGTGCAAGGAGTGTACTGTTAGTAATTCATGAGAGACCCCGGGAACACTTCTGTCAAACGTCAGGATGACCACCGTGGAGTTTTAGTCGGTAAGAGACCGACGCTGCTCTGCTGCTACCGCAAAGGTGGAGTGTCCACGAGTATTTCTCCACGTACAAAAAAAAAAAAAAAAAAAAAAAAGAAAACAAGCGGAGTGCACTGAGTGCGTCGTCGTCCCACGACATCCCGACATAAAAATCATGCCGAATTCTCCAGAATGTGTTTTAGGCAGTGCAAATTTATTCATTGGAAATGACTCTTTTAATGAGTATCTGGTGAGAGAACCGAATAGGTATCATTATTAAGTTATAGATAAATACAAAATTACATCAAAAACAAAGAAATGATCAGAAATAAAGAAATTTTTAGGCCCACCAGTTCTAACGAGACCAGTAAAAATGAATGCTCTCTACGACTATTGGTCAACTGATCCATGTATGGAAACTCCATTCTTCTCGCAAGGAATAAGCAGAAACAGATTTTTACAAATAACGCAGAGTTGGAATTTTTGCAACAATTCGACGACGAAATATCATCGTGTTCTTCCTCTTCGACCGTTGTGAACGCGCTCGGCAAGCGATCATACCGGAAGATTACTGGATCAAGGTTGGCCTCATGGAGGGCGAAAGCGTCCAGCGCTGAACTCCAACGGCGCACGTGGTCACTGTCACGACCGGCATACTTCAAATCCGACGGACTGACGATAGAGATAAAGATGTGGCGGCACTCGGCGACAATGTATATCGCTGAAGTGCCTAATGAACCATCAACATCCCAACGGTCCTTCCACCGAAGGTTCTAGAAGAAAGAGCACGTGGCAACGATCGCGGACGCCTAACAAATGCATGGACGGTGAGGATGTTGAGGGATGACAAAAGAAAGTAATCGGATCCGATCGAAAGTAAAATCATAAGAGTCAGTCTTAGAAAGTCACGCCTAGAGTTCGGAGGTAGATTGTAAAGTGTATTGATGTTAGAAAAAAAAAAGTTTTCTTTTTTTATTTTTCACCTCAAATTCCTTTTTTATTTTGTTATTTTACGTGACATCACCACCACCTCCGCCGTCGCCTCAACAATGGCCGATCTCTGCCGTCTCTGCATCCGCGACGGTGCCGTTGGCGGCGACGACGCGCGGAAAGAGGATATAAAGATGGAATCGGATGAAAGAGAAGGGACCGAGAAGGACAGCTAACCGATTCACGGACATGAACACGCGGACAGCGCATATCTGCGGAGGAGGGTGCGCTTTCTGGAGAGTGAGGTCAGTCGTCGCCAGAAGACGGTGGAACGGCTGACCAAGGAATGTGTACTAAGAGGGCAGTAACAGAAGGAAGTGTAGCGACACTCTACAGCAAACTTTCCAGCGGTTTCTGTCCCGTGGCTCGTTACACAAAGACCCTATACAAGACAAGATGATTGCCAGATGCCGATACATTCTTACAGAATATTTTCAGTTAACCTAAGGGCCCGCTACAAATCTTAGGATTTTGTTAATTAAGGTCCTTCAAATGGACAAACAGTCTTTATCCCAATAGTCCCTAAATCTACCACCTACTACGGGAAGATACGGGAAATCTGCTTTTCTCACGTACGACGCTTCCTACTAGCATCTTTCTCTCAAGGGTGGTTAGTATCCTTTTCCAACCACCAACTCAAAATTTAGCCAATTAACGACGTCCACTTCCCTCACTTTCCGAACCAACGCTTTCCTAAACGAATCCGATGATCTCGTATCCTTAGACACACCCCATCATAGTTTTTCCTATCCAGCATCATCGTGACGGAAAGTCAGTCGCGAGACGCCTGTCCGAATTGATAGTTGATAGTTGGCAGCAATCACTGATCCGAGTTGCTCGACATCTCAGGCAATCATCGTCCGAACTCGTAGCGCATATCGAATCGTATCTACCCGAATCTACCCGAGTTCGAACTTGTAATCGCGAACCGCGAACCGCGAACCAAAATTAATAACCGCGAGTTTTACGTCAAGTATACTCATCGAATATATTTTGTTAATAAATACTTATTGTTAAACATATTCGAGTGTTCCTTCAATACCTATCACGCCCATCACCTCCGAAGTAACGACGGTGAAGGGCAAGCGGTGGGGATCACCACTACGAGGGGACGAAAGGAGATGCTCCCGGGGCCCCAACGGGAATGATTATGGGCCATAGAATAAGAATACATATAAAAAATTTCCTGCAAAAAGTGATAATTTCGTGGATAGAAGATTGTGGATCAAAGGAAAACGACGAAGAAATATCTAGTACAGCAAACACTTATGAGCTGACAAGCAGATCATCCAGACTAGATCACCCACAAAGACTATCAAATTTCGGAAAACATAAACTTATAAACATAGTGTCTAGTCGTCGGAGTAAAAAAGCCCCAAAACCCCAATGTAGAATTTGCACAATTAAAAAAGAAAAGAAGTAGAATATGTTTTGTCTGTAAATTTTGCAATGTTCCATTACACAGAAGCGATTGTTTTGGACGATATCACACTTTTAAAAAAATATTAAATTATTATTTGCTTGAGGAAAATCATTGTATGGATTATGGAATATTATATAAATATTAATCTAAAAACGATTCTAATAGATCAAATAAATATCAATATAAATATTATAAGTAATTTCGCCAAATTTGAGTTAACATTTCTATAGGTATGAGAAAAAGCGCGTATATTCCCGCGCGATATCCTAGAGTCTAAACAGAGCTAGAGTCTAAACTGGCTTCAACGATGTATCTGCGACCGAGTGAGAGGTAGACAGTACATAGGATTTTCAACCGCTACTGGTCGGTAAAATGATACGATAGTACACAACAAGTGTATAAGGTGAAACCGTGAATGTGCGTGCGTGCGTGCGTGCGTACGTGGATAACGATAAGGCGAAGCGAATAATATGCATAGTGAATCTTTTCTGTCTTTTGTGAAGAAAGGTTTTATTTTTCATTCTTTTGGTCTCTTCCCTCTCGTTTCTTTTTTCTTTTCTTCTCTCCAGCGTCACATGAAGCGCACAAATGTCCAAATCTTTCCACGGTTCTTTCTTGGTTCATTATATTTTGCGAATGAAATTGTACTTCAAATCCACTATATCCAAACGTCTTCCCCTATCCTTTCCTATTTCTCTACCTATATGTCGGAGATGAAAGGAAAGCCGAAGCCTTTCCTTGGAAATTTTCGAAACATCCTCTAGTACTTTAGCCTAGATTTTATTATAGCTGTAATTGTTTAAAATTAGTGATAGCGAGATTGGCTTCGAGGTGACAATTGGTCGCCGAACGTAGCCACGGTCACGAGATAAACGTTTTGCCTAACGGAGGTCTGACGAGTGGTTGTATGGGTTTTCCGAGAAGTGTGATTGTGGCGGCATGCGGCCTCGAGAGCGGGCCTAGCCACGTGTGAGGTTACCTCGGAGGTGCCGATACAATGGGACATACATTGGCTAGTCCACGCAAAGAGTTGTCACGCGCCCAAAATTCCGATCTTAACCCGACATATATTTTAAATAACCCAGAGCGGTCGGAACCTATATCGAATCGATAAAGTTTGGACCCACGTAAAAATAAGTATAAAGCTCAGGAGTTTGTCGTTTGGGTATTCAATTGTGTGTTCACTATCGTTACTACTCGCACTCCGCACTCGTACTACAAATCGACAAATTTTTACAATTTGTTAATTTATCAACCACGGTTGATCATTTTACAATCCACAGGAAAATGATAACATGCTCGATATTCTAGTTCGTGTTTGAAGATACATAAAAAATACATATTTATGCACTTCCTATACTACTCAATATCTCATTGAGCATGCGAAAACTCGCTAGTAGAACGCTAGTAGTAGGTTATGAAAATACATCTAATTCATAAATATATTGTGAAAATTATGTAAAGAAATATAAATAGAAGATAAATTTGAGATAACAAAATGATAGCACGCGCCATACAAAATATATTTTAGAAAAAATAAATGATTTCTTATACTTTTTTACTTATATTTATTTACCTATATTTTTACTTCCCTTGTAAAATATCTATTATATTTCGATGTACTCAGTTTTTTAATATTTTCATGTTAAATTATATTATTCTTTCAGAGTTATATAATTTTGCTCTTTCACTATTTGAAACTATTTCCTTCCACGAAACGATTTCCTTCGACGAAAACCACGCCATGCTTTGAAATACAACTTTTCAAAACATTTAATGTAAAAATAGGCAGGTCATGATCCATACTGATATATACATATTTTCTCATTTGGAGTTAACATCGCAAAAAGTTCCTTCTTGCTTAAATTTCATTTACGATAAGTATCTTCTGTTTGTTCCTCAGTCATAATCACGGAAATAAATGGTCGAAGTGGTAGTGTGCATCGAAATATAAATATAATATGCTCAAATATACTAGAACTGCTAAAATATTCAACAAGGGCGGTGGTATAGGCAATCGTCATCGAGAACAGATGACTAGCAATCGTGTTATCGTAAGTAGCTTGTTTTTTCTTGTTCTTTATTTTGAGATTCAGCTTCCATTCCTTACATTCATCAACTCTTTGTATTCTCCTTATTTCCCCTTCCCTTTTCACCATTTTCCACTTGCGGCTCATTTCTTCACCCGGAACAGAGTATGTAGCTGATTTTCATCGAACAAACCTGTTCGAACGTCTCACACCACTTTACGGATACTTGCATATAACTATAATACGCATCTTCATTCGTCTCTTATTCATTGAATGGATTTGAGAGACAGCGATTCTGGCGTGCTTTCCTCTAAGCATTATCGTGTTAGGAATGTTCCTACTAGAGTATATATGTTTCGTAACGGTGATAAATAGACCGAGTTCGATGGACTTTCAAATGGACGGAGCAAATTTCTGATGCCCACATTTACTACTATAAATAAATCAATGCATCATTTGATTAAGCAGTTTCAGAAAACAGTCTGAATTTAATTTGGTAGGACCGTCATTTTAAAGATATCTTCAGGATACGCGGGACAGCGTACTCTATATATTTAGTATAGTTTAAAATGATATCTTATAGGATTCTCAAATCCGAGTCGAAATTGAATTCATGAGCAGTTGCAGTTTTCATACAGGCATGTATGTATGTTTTCACTTAAAGCCTTTTTGACAGCATTTCACAGATGAGGCACCAAAGTTTTCTCTGCACGTTGTCTATTGACAGTCTTGAGCGCAGTGAGATCATATTTGAAGCTCTCGAAAAATTAGTGAATAAAATTATTGCTAAACAGATCGAGAGAAAAGGAGCGTTAGATGCTCCTCTTATTAAATTATCAGAGAATTAAAAGTTGTTTCCTTTTCATTTTTACTATTTATATCATTTCTAAAATAATACTAACATTGACAATAAAATTCGATTGGGTTAGACATCTTCGCTTTAGTTGTTACGCAATACATTTGTTCAGTTGAGATGTACCGTTGAATACAAATACAATATACAAATTGTATTATAATTTATAGCGTAACTATGGATAGATTTCAATGGTAAGAAGATTATTTTAAACTCGTACAAGCATATGCCTCTGCTCAAAGTGATGAATCTTTATGCTCTTGTTCAGCAACCGGCCTAATAACATTTATGTGACAAAAAAACATATACATCTAGAAAAATTGTATAATACACAACTCACTTCTCGATAAATGTGCGAACATGTGTAAGATGTTCGAATTTCGAATATTTTTCAGATATTCATCCACTTATGTGAAGAACGATTTTTCGCATGAGTCATCTGATTATTTTATTTTTTCTCCGAATGTCCGTACGTTATGTGTGTATTCTGTACATCCTCTGTGAACGCTTTCAGTCCTTCCGGCTTCAGTCCTTCGTCGTTTCCACGATTAGGCCGGTGCCGCTTATTTTTTTTTCAACTGCTGTGTCTTGTATTCCCCCTTTACGGGGGATTATTAGCGTGAATAGCGCGTCGCTCGCTTCTCCGCTGGTTCTTATTTCACCATCCTCAACTTCCGACCGGATTATAACCACATTTCTCGGTGGTTTTACCGCCATTTGTCCGCTTTATTGCTGGCCATCTTCACTTTTTCCGCGTACGAGAGCTGTTTTGGCTCGGCCTTCGTTGTTTTCTTAACGGCCGTTTTAAGCCGCTTGCTGGCTTCCAGCGACTTACTCACAGCGCTTAATATCGCAGTTTCCTTATTCTTAGCTTTTAGCTTGTTCTAGCCTTCCGGCTAGATGACAGTTGTGGGGCAGGAGATTCTCCACAAATCCTCCCATATCCTTAAAGTAACGCATTATCGTTGCGGTTTGCCCTTGTTAACTTTGTTGCTCGGGTCGTGGCAGAATGGTAGGACCCTCTTTTCCATATCGCTAGCTCGTTCCCTTATGTCGGGTATTGGCCGCGATTCTGCTTTAGTATCCTCCTTCTCTTCATCAGACCGCTTCTTGATTTCTGGGCTGTTTTGCTTTATCGATGTAGCGCTTATATTAGTATCTTTAGGGGTTGACCACTCTGCCCCTTTTTCAGGCTTTTGCGTTTTCAAGGGTTGCAAAACCATGCTTGCATTCCTGGCGGGTGGCGGGTGGCGGGTGGCATCTGCCCACGTGAAGACATCTGGATTACATTCGTGGCGTACTGTTTGTACACACGGACAGTGTACGAAGCGACGCGAACACAACCTATCTGCATGCCGTCATCTTGGGTCAACGCATGCTGTCAGGAGATCTTTAAAATGTGTCCAAGGATGTTGGCCGATGTAATTGTTAACAATGACTTGGCTTACTTAGAACCAGGCAGGCAACCGCCAGAGGCAAGGGAGGTGAAGAGGCTCTACAAGCATTTCTGGGGTAGAACTGCACCTCCAAATCCTATAATCCTAGGAAGTAGAGCCTCGGAGTTGTCATTATGTGAATACTTTCTTGTTTCACATGATCTAATAAACCAACACTTCTTTCCACTTTTTTTAAGAAACTGTTTTGAATCGTGCAACATTTTCGATCGATTGCGATATCTCTGGTAATTGCATAGTTTTATTTGTGAATATTACACAAGTAAATATTTCGTTTTTTCGTTCAGATAAACTGCAACGTGATATTATTTTATATCACTGTTGCTTGATCATATTGCACAATTTTTATGCCAAGAGAAACATGCTAAAATTCTACATGTAATTTCTTTAGAGATAGTTGTACATTCAAATCATACAAATATATTCGTCTATAAAGCGATGAAAATTTCCATAATTAGGAGGTTGGCGTATGCTGCGTTTTATATCGCGCAGGAATAATTAACTCCATTTCTTCCAATGACGTTATTACAGAAATTCATACTAACCACATGATCATCTGATTTAAGTGCACGAACGAAAGAATCCATCCGTTATTATTTTTTTCCTTCCATATATCTATAAGTGTTATTTCTCCACTACCCAACATGTTCATATTCTAAACGTATCATGCGCATCTTCTTTCCGTTTCCGTCCCAAAGTTCGCAACGCAAGTATATCATTTCTAATCTTTCCACTTTTCTTCTCCTTTTCTTTTATCTGAATAATGGTTTAGTACTGCATGATTCTTAGGAACATCTAACGCATTCGAGTCAAATTATTTTCCATCACTAAATACATCCTTTCTTCGATACTTCCTACACTGCATACGTACTTTCGTAATTTCTATAGCTTTTCTCTACGGCGAGAGGCGAGAAATATCCAGCGTTTCAATGTTGGATGTTTCAAATGTTTACATCGTTGCAAAAGCGTTGATCGTTTAATAAAAGATCGTTTAATAAGACCTACTATTTTGGCATATCCTTTGGCATTCGTTGATACCGGCGATTGCTCTCTGCTCACCCTTGTGTTATATTTCACAGACCTTTCTAAGGATTATGTTACCATGTTTCAATATCCATTAATGAATTTTGTAATTTTTAAGACGTTACAGTTATTTGTAATGTATATATAGTCTTACTTTGATTGACAAACTGATTTACTTGCATAATTTAATGAGAAGTAAAACAATAAAATATTGCGTATAAGCTATCATTTTGCTTTCAAAACACCTTAATAGTAATCGATAAAAAATATAACAAGATTCTATTTAGATTTCCTTCTATAACTTTCATATCTTTTCTGCATGTATATAATTTATAAAATATAACATTTAAAAAATATAAACTGGTAAAACATATAATATTCTCATGGGAGAATGTTCTCATTTCTCCTTGTACCGTACATCAATTAATGTCAAATTATACTACAATCAATAAAAATATAGCAGCAGAAATGGAAAATGTAAATAACCCATGGGAGAAAGCAGGGTATCTCTTGTGAAGACACCACAACTCCCATGATCTATTGTCGCAATCATAATTAACTAGAAGTGGTTAGAATGAAATAATTACGTAACTGTAACGCTGACCGTATGTTATGCCAACAATGGGAGCCGAGGCAGTAAAACTCGATAGCGACACATATACCCGTACGGCAACACGTGCTTGCGTGGCGATTACGAAAAACCGACGGCCAGTAGATGAAAGAAGGCCACATGCAGTCGAATGAAATCAAATATTAAAAACAGGGCCTAGGCTAATTAAGATTCTCTTAAGATGTTCACTACCAGCATCACACTATTATGATGCGTCGATTTTCATTCAGAGGTAAGAATCATAGATATGAGAAGACAGTCTCACGTACGATTTCAGGAAACCCAAACTGCAACATCCCGATTCCCACGGAAGTGAAGCCCCAGTGGACCACCACTCCGTGGGGGATGGCATTATAAATAAGCGTAGCAACATAACGCAGCGCTCATTATTATTTTAATCATTCTTTGTGCTCATTATAATTTACGTACCATATTGTGCTCATTATTTTTGTATTCATTCTTAGTGATCATTGTTATTACGGTTCATTATTATTTTGTTCACTCTTTGTGTTCATTGTTACTACGTTCGTTATTGCGCTCATCATTGCGTTTAAAAATTTTGTACAGTATTTTGCGTTTCGGGGTCTTTAGTTTTTCGGTCAAGAAAAGAGAGCCGCGACTAAGTAAAAAGAAAATTTTATCTTTGAAGTCCTCATTTCATCGCTTAGACAGAAACGGGCATTGTAATTGCGGTATTAATCCAGTTAGTAAATTGTTCAGTCTGTATCGAAATAGATAAATAAAGTAAACGTTGATAGTAAACTATATTCGAGTTCAAGTAATAAACCCAACAAAAACATCGACGACCACCGGAGCAGCTGAGGTAATGGCGCCAGACAGCACCTACTCCTCAAGGTAAGAAAATTAATTTTGAAAATTTCCTTCTTCACTGATAATTTCGTTGCCCTCGAGAATCGAATTAGAACTTCCTATCATCGATCTCGTTTTATTTTCGTGAACGGTTTTGAAGATAGAATCATTGTTTAAACTTTAAACAAAGGGGTTGTCCGCTGTGTCGGCTTGTGCGAACGGTGTTTTCAGCTACTCAAACACCCACTGATCTTCGCATTCCTCCTCCCATTGTTGGCAAAACATTGCCCGTCTTTGGGCAAGGCTTGCGAAACCACACGAACCCCACACAGAGAGGATCGTTGGAATCATCCTCGATTATTAAACTCGAAGGGCAAGAAAATTGTGGCAATAGAAACCATCGAAGTAAATGAACTGAGCTTTGGTTCTAACGACAAACTACTATAGCGAAATTAAAAGAGAAGAAGGCAAACGTAGGAATAAATTTATATCAAACAACGAAAATTCACATTCTTATCCAATCCATCAACGCGAAAATTCTTGTCCTACCTCCTCTAACTAACTAATATACACATATACATATATATATGTCGGGTTGTCATTAGAATTTGTATTACGAAATGTTTCTTCATTTGAATTAGCCATCGTTTTACAAAACAGAGAATATATTTATACGAACAAACAGGGTTTTACAAAATATTATGAATAATGAATTTTTGTAAATGATATGATTAATTAACAAATGATAAATTAATTAGTAATTATATTAAAGAATAATAAGTTTTATCAAACAATAATAGGAACGAATAATATATCTTACGAATTACTAATTTAACGAATAATGAAAATTAACGATTGATAAATTTACAAATATTAAATTTAATTTATGCTTTAAACAAAGATCCGGGGTTCAAACGAATCCACGGTCAACGGGAAAACTTTAAACAATTTTATAACACAGAATACGTTTGCTGAATCACTCGGTAAATTACTCGATGTATCACTTTCCAAGGCAATCTCACGAATGAATATCTGATTAAAATCTTTTTCGTTATACGACTGCATTTGTTTGTTATGTTCTCGCTGGAAACATCGAGAAGGTTCCAAACGTTGTTGCTAAGCAATATCTGTCAAAAGTTTGTTGTATACTCTTTGGAAACATCGAGAAAGATCCAAACGCCGATACTAGGCAATTTCTGTCTTCATGAAGCAAAACGTTTATCCCGTGACCGTGGCTACGTTCAGCGACCAGTTGTCACCTCGAACCCACTTTCACTTTTCACAAATGTCAAACAATTACAGATGACAATTACTTAATTACAGTTACAATAAAATCTAAACTAAAGCATTAAAAGGCTTCCTCAAAATTGCATAGGGAAGGCTCCGGCTTTTCATTTCATCTCCGACATATATATATATATGTTTGTATATATGTTTATATATATGTTTGTATATATGTTTATATATATGTTTGTATATATGTTTATATATATGTTTGTGTATATATATATATATATATATATATATATATATATATATATATATAAACCGTACGCCACCATCTCGTTGTCAAACTTCGGCGCCTCTACACGAGATGTCTGAGGGAGGGAGTCTACCCACGAGCGTGGCGGACGGCGAGGCAGGTCTTACTCCGTAAAGAGGGCCGAACGGCGACATTGCTGTCGGCATATCGGCCGATTTTTCAATTTTGGACGATTTGTACGAGAAAGAAATGATCAGACCAAGCAATTCACCATACGCAATCCCTTGTTGTATTAGTGCGGAAAAAGAATAAAAAATGCATCTCTGCGTCATCTACGGGGAATTAAATAAGATCACCGTGAAAGACAATTTTCCGGTGCCTTTTACGACAAAAGAGAAGAATTAGAATTCCTAAAGTACCTACTATACAAAATAAAAGCGCAAATGAAACAAGAATTCGCAAACGCTATAAACCATTACTGGACAAATAAAATAAGAAACATCTCCAAAAACGACTCAGCCAACATGTTCCCACAAATAAATCAAATCTTCAGACCAAAAGGACAAAGCTCCATCCCACCTCTCAAATTGCCCCCAGAAGAAACCTCCCTCATCCAAGAAGCAGGTATAACAATACACAACACCACCAAAGACATCGAGGGTAACTTCATAATAACTAAAACAACGGAAAAACTAGACATCATCGGCACCCACTTTTCCAAAATACACACACAAAACGAACACATGGGACGAGATCAACTAAACAGAATTATCATCACCGAAACAAACTTAAAAATGAAATGGAACAAGACAAAACGCTAAACAAAACAGTCTGTACATTCTCAAACGAAAACACCGTAGACAACCCCAAACAACCAGATCCAGAAATAAACTACTTCACAAATTACAATCAACCAAACACAATCTTCTCCAAACTAAACAACAAAAAATCCTCCGGCTTCGACGGCATCCCAAACGTTTTACTCAAGCGCCTACCGAACAAAATAAAATGGTACTACACAGTACTCTTCAACAATGCTCTAAACAACACATATTTCCCCAGAAAATGGAAAAAAGCCAAATTGATAGCTATTACAAAAAAAGACAAAGACGGCTCATCGCCCGCAAACCTACGACCCATAAGTCTCCTCCCCAACATAAGCAAAGTACTTGAAATAATCATAAACAACCCCCTAACTTCCATCTGCACAAAAAATGACATAATCGCAGAAAATCAATTTGGCTTCAGGCACAACCACTCCACAATCCACGCAATAAACAAACTTACGTCGGACATCTGCTGGGCCCTAAACGCAAAACAACGAGTAGCCGCCTGCTTAATAGACCTCGAAAAAGCTTTTGACACAGTCTGGATCCCAGATCTCATATACAAATTGATCAAGATAAACCTTCCTAAACATCTAATTAAAATAGTCTGGGACATGATCACAAGCAGAACATTCGTAATGACCGAAGGTTCAAACACATCAAGCAAAGAATTCTCCATAACAAATGGTCTGCAACAAGGTACAGTAAATTCCCCGCTACTTTTCAGTATTTACAATAGTGACTTTCTAAACCTCTTTAATTTCAATACATCCACCCACAGGCGCTCCATAGCCTTCGCAGATGATCTAATCATCTACGTAACAGGCCGCAAAACTAAGACAATAAAAACTGAACTGCAAGAACTTTTCGAAAAAATAAACGACTATTACCACACGTGGAAACTAAAAATCAACACAAGCAAATGCGAAACCATACTATTCAGACCCAAGTTAAGTGAAATCGACCCAACAGAAAGAGAACACTGCCGAAAATTCCAAGTAAGAGAAAAAGCAAACAAAGGGGCACTCATACCACACAAAAACTGCTCATCCTTACGGCGTACTCTCAATAGCCTTAAGCACCCGTCATAAATCCGAGTAATTTGCTTGCTAAGGTCCTTCCGACTCAACAAATGTATTTTTCTCAATCACTTTTAGACTGTTATCTACCACGGCTTGCCAAGGGAGAGTTGGGTTTTTCCACGTACGATGCTTCCTAATAACAACTTTCTATCGAGGGCAGCTAAGACCCTTCTTAGTCCGCCAACCTTCGTTTAACCAATTAACAACGAAGCCTATTTCCCTCACTCTCTTAGCCAAAATCGTCATCAACAAATCCGATGGTCCCGTGCGCTAGACACACCCATCACTAGCTTTCCTCCGACACAGCATCGTCACTCAACTTCACTTCTTCTACACCGTTGGAAAAGTCACCTCGTTCTCTTACGACATCGGGAGAGTCAAGTCAACTAGTCAGTTTAACGCTAACGCCTAACGTGGCAGTCTAAGCATAACGCTAGAGTAGCATAATTCACGTAAACTATTTTAGTCGGTTCTCGGTATTGTCGAACATACATCTCCTCTACTAAATATATTATAGTGCTACGTCCACTAATACACTAAATCCAATTATAAGAGCCCTGCTCTAACGTACACATCTATCTTATCTTCGTGCGATAAGTGATTATCTATTTATCTATGCTCAACAGTGTAATCTAAGTGTTGGAAATATATAATTTACAATTCTGTGAATCACAGTGTTATACAAACTAAATCATCCCTATTATCTCAACGGAAATCAGGGGATCGGTCAATTCGTGGCGTCGATTGCTATAATCGTAACGGGAATTTACGACTCTCGTTGACGTCTCTCCTCGCGATTACGTCTCCCCGCGATTGGTCGAAACTACATAAAGAATGGTTTCCATCACGTAAGGGTTTCAAAATCATCTATTAAATATACATCTTTTGTACAGTTCGCACACCTGAAATTGCCTTTAGAGCTTACTAATGCCCCGCGTGTTTTTCAATGATATATTAATTTTGTATTTACCAATCTCGTTAAAAAGAATAAAGTCGTACTATATTTAGATGATATTTTAGTCGCTACAGAAACGCTTAAAGAACATATTTTGATTTTTTGAATGTTTGAAGAAATTTTTCATTTAGCTGTATAAAACGATTTACAATTCCATTTAGACAGATTTTCTTTTTTCATACCGCGAAGTTACATATCTTGGCTAACTAATTTTAATGAATCTAGTATTCGTTCCAGTCGAGACGGCATTGAATATGTCCGAGACTATCCACTGCCACGAACGGCGAAAGACGTACTGCATTTTGTGAACCCCGCAAGCTATTTTAGGTATTTTATTCCAAATTTTTCTATTTTAACGAAATCCCTATATGAATTATTAAGAAACGATGCGAATTTCCAGTTTGGCGCGAAAGAAAATACGGCCTTTACGTGTTTAAAAAGGTAAATTAGCTGATAAACCGGTTTTGATTATCTATTCCCCGATTTTAAAACAGAGTTGCATTGTGATGCCATCGCAAGTGATTTCGGCGCGGTATTAATTAAAAAACAAACGGACGGTTTCTTTCGACTTATATTTTATTTTAGTAAACGAACCACTATCGTAGAGTCAAAATATTGCAGCTTCGAGCTGGAACGTTTAGCCGTTATTCATGCCATCAATAGGTTCCATATTGATATTTATGGGATTCATTTTAAGATCGTTACCCATTACGATAGTTCGCGTCTCACGTTAAGCAAACAAACGGTCGACCCACGCATTGCGCAATGGGTGATCTTACAAAATTGAATGTGAAAATGTCACATGTTGACGCATTAAGCTATTGCTGCAGTGACCTTATCTTAGATCCAAACTCAAACAAATTGTTAAATCAGGAAATCCAACAGACAACTTTCGTTAAATACATCTGGAGTTACATCTGGGTCATAAGTTGAACTGGAAGAAACACATACAAGAAAAAACTAAACACTTACATCTAATCAGAAATTCCATGTAGCTCGTAGCAAGAAAATCTAAATCAGACATATGCAGCCTGGTCTTATGAACTACAAAAATGGGGCATGGTTGCCAAATCAAATATGAAGAAAACAGAAACCTTCCAATCAACTATACTAACATCGATACTAAGTACACACAAAATTCTCTAAAGCATATCACGACAAAATGGACAATTACATAAACTCGCTTGCCAAAAATAGTAATCCTTACTTGGGCTTTCGGTTCGGTTCGGGCCGAGGGTAACACACGGACGGAGATCTCTGTGGAAAAAGTGAAGTGTGAAGGGAAAAAGGAACAGGAAGCATAAAGAGGCATGAAGAAGGGAAAATAAAGAGTGAGCATACGAGGAGAAGGCAAAAGAAAAGCGAAAAAGGAGACAAGAACGAGAGAAAGCTACAAATAAGAAAAACTAGAAAAGAAGAGATTAGGAGGCTAGAAGCGCGGCAAAACAAAGTAAGGTAGGGAAACGGCAGATGGCGACAAACAGGGGAAGACCAAGGAGTACTGGTAAAGCAGTCTTCAAAAATACACTGGACAAATACAGCTCGACAGAAAAAGAGACACCAGCCAGAGAGAAAGTAATGGAGGCAGTGGTGGAAAAAATAGAGAAAATGGAAAGAGGATTCGAGGCAATGATCGAGGAAATAAATTATATATATATATATATTGGAAAAGCAAGTGGAGGAGCTGAAGAGAGAAATGAAAGAGGAAAGGGAAAGAAGGGAAAGAAGGGAAAGAGAGACAGACAGAGAGAAAGGAGAGTGGGAATGGGAAAAGAAAGAATTATTGGGTAGAATCAGAAGAATTGGAGAGGATCAGGACAGGGCAGAGAGAGAGGAAAGAAGAAGAAACATAGTAATCAAGGGAGTGGACTGGAACGAAGGAAGCAATGAAGAGACAGTAAAGGAGTTTATAAACGAAAAAATGAGGATAGGGGCAGAAGTAGAAAAAGCACATATGATAAAGGTGGGGTGGGGGGGGCAAGAACACAATAAAAGTGGCAACGATGAAATCAATGGAGGAAAAAATAAGGATAATGAAGGAGAAAAGCAAATGGGAAAAGCAAGGGGGAAAAGGCTGACAAAAAAAGAAAGGGATGGGAAGCAACACATAAGAAGAGTAGCCAGAGAAAGAATGGAACAAGGCGAATATGTAAGGACAGGATACAAGAAACTAACAATAGAAAACAAATGGTACAGGTGGAACGAAAACGAAGAGAGGCTGGAGGAAGAAAGAAAGAGAGGGGAAGGAAAATGAAAAAAGAGGAACAGGAGGGGGGACTACAATGGGGATGAAAACGTGCTTCTGAAATGTAGCAGGGTTAATAAGTAAGGACAAAAGAGAAAAGTTAAAATATAGACTACCCAAAGAATTCGACTGGAAATGCAGGGCAGCAATGACAGTAAGGAAAAAAGGAAGAGCAAAGGGAAGAATAACGACGGGTATAAATAAAAACCTAAGAGAAATAGGATATAAAGGAATTAGTGATAATATAGTTGGAAGAAAAATAATATACAATTACAAGACGTATAGGATAATGATGGTTTATAATCAAGATACATAAGGGACATGGAAAAAAATAGAGGAAAGAGTAGACGGAAGAGAAGAGGAAGTGGTGATCATCGGCGGAGACTGGAACGCAAGAACGGGAGAAGAGGGAGGGTCGATAAACGAGGACGTAGGGAAAGAAAAAAACAGACGATCAAAAGACAAGACAATAAACATGGAAGGAAGAACACTGCTAAAGATAATCAATGGCAGCGATAAAGAAGGAGAGGAGCGGACCTATATTGGCGAGAGAGGAAACTCAGTAATGGACTATGTGATTGGCAATCAGGAGGCGACAGAAGAAATAATTTACATGAAAATAGGAAAAAGAACAGAGTCAGGCCACATGCCGTTAGAAATAGAAATAGGGGGGGGGGCGGAATTACAAAAAAAATGAGGAAAAGGAAGAAGAAGAGAAGGAGAAGAGGGAATGGACAAACAAAAGTGTGGAAAAATACTTGGACGAATGTAAAGACTGGACCTGCAACGGAAGAACAGTAGCGGAAATGTGGACAGAAATCAACAAGAAGATAAACGAAGCAATGCAAAAGAAGAAAGTAAAGATAAGGAATAGAAAGAGAGGAAAAGAGAGTAAAAGAGAGATGAGAAGGAAGGTGACAAAGTTTATGAAAGGAAAATACAGTAGAGAAGCTCTTATGGAGGAAAAAAGGCATTCAAATAGAGGTGCAAACAAAGAAAGGAAAGATACGAAGAAGAAGAAATGGTGAAAATCAAGAAGATCAAAACAGAACAAGAAGCGTGGAAATACATAAATAAATACAGAAGAAGAAGAGAGAATATAGATGAAGATTATATGAAATAAGCGAGGAAGAGTGGAAAAATCATTTTATGGAAATTTTAGAAGGAACAGAGCACAAAGAGGGCAGGAAAAAAGAGGAGCATCGAGCAGAAGAGAAAATAATGGAGGAGAGAGAAGATAATATATAGAGAAGGAAGAGGAAGAGGATATACAAACTAAGAAACTTGAAGGAGAAGAAAGCAATGGGGGAAGGCGGGTTAGAAAATGAAGTATGGAAGTATGCACCGAAGGAAGTGGGTGAAGCGTTATGGGCTCTGTTAAGGAAAATATGGAATGGGGTGGGGATACCAGAAGATTGGAAAAAAGGAGCAAATATGTCCGATATATAAAAAGAGGGACAAGAGAGCAGGGAAGGGTTACAGAAAAGTAACATTAATGGATACAGCATACAAGATCTGTGCAGGGATACTGCACGAACGACTGAAGGCAGAGATTGAAAACAAACTGAAAGAGAGCCAATTCGGATTCAGAAAAGAAGGACGCGGTATTTGTGATAAACCATATCATAGACAAACAGTTGAGTAGAGAAAAAGAAAAACTACATGCCTGCTTTGCGGACTTAAAAGCGGCGTTCGACAGGCTAAACAGAAAGAAATTGGAGGAGAAAATGAGAAACATGGGGATTAACGAAAACTTAACCAGAAGGATTAAAGAGATATACGCAGAAACAAAGAATGTGGTAAGAATCAAGAATAACAACACAAAAGAATTTTGGACAGTGAGGGGAGTCAGACAAGGATGCCCGTTGAGCCCTACGTTGTTTAACATCTACGTGGCGGGGCTGGAAGAAGAATTAAGGAAAGGACAAGTCGGGGGGGGGGGGCATAGTGGTAGGAGAAAGAAAGGTATGGTCATTGACATATGCAGACGATATTGTGCTGATGGTTGATAGAGAGGAGAAGCTAAAGGAAATGCTAAAGAGATTCGAAATATTTTTAAAGGAAACCGAATTGGAACTGAGCACGAAAAAGGCCAAGAGTGTAGTTTTCGAGAAAAACGAAAAAACAAGAGGAGACAAAGAAAATGGAAATGGGGAGAACGAGAATTAGAAGAAGTGGACGAGATAAGATACCTAGGGTACATACTACTGAAAAAACGGTAGTGATGAGAAACACATAGAAGACAGGAAAAAGAGAGCAAGAATAGCAATGAAGAAAACATGGGGCGTGGAAGAAAAAATTTCCAAACAGGACAACAAGAGGAGAATGAAGATGTTTGGAACGCTGGTAGAGAACGTGGCGCTATTTGGAGCATAGGTATGAGGCTGGAACATGGAAGAAAGGCTGGATAGAATACAAAGAAGATATGTGAAATGGAGCTTAGGTTTAGATATGACAACACCGAATTATATATCGATAGAAGAATGTAAGCTAACAGAAATCAAAGAAAAAGTATTAGGAAGAGCAGCAAGGTATGAAGGGAAAGCCATAAAGTCAAAAAAGGAACTAGTAAAGAAGTGCATAAAGGAAAGAGAGAGAAACTGGGGAAATGGCCAATAACGGAAAAGAGCAAGAAAGAGAAAGAAGGGACTAGAAAGGATGAGAAATGGAGGGACACAGATGGAAGTAAGAGAAGAGCAAGAAAAGATGACACTAGACCAAATTATAGAAGAAAGGAGAAAGAGAGAAGCAGAAGAGAGGGGGGAAAGGATAAGGGAATCAAAGTATGACAAACATTATAGAAAAATCGTCAAAGAAGAGTTAGCAAAATACTTAGAAGGGAGGATGAAGTGGAAGGACAGAAAAATATTAGCAAGATTCAGATGTGGAAACGAGACTAAATCAAGGGAATACTGGAAAGAAGAGGGAGAAAAAAGATGCAAGCTATGTAAAAAGAAAGAAGAAGACCTGAGACACGTAATAGAAGAATGAGAAATAACAGGAGAACCAAGGGACACAGAAAATAATAATAATAATAATAATAATAATAATAATAATAATAATAATAATAATAATAATAATAATAATAATAATAATAATAATAATAATAATAATAATAATAATAATAATAATAATAATAATAATAATAATAATAATAACAACAACAACAACAACAACAACAACAACAACAACAACAACAACAACAACAACAACAACAACAACAACAACAATAATAATAATAATAATAATAATAATAATAATAATAATAATAATAATAATAATGATAATGATGATGATAGTTATCCTTACTCATCCTCAATTATTAACAAATCACACACCCATACATTCTAATTAAAACGTTAAAAACCTTCCTTATTTTATTTTGTTTTTTTTTTTATTATGGGTAATAGCACAGAAATCCCCATGCTATAGTAATTAGCAAATGATACAAAAATGTAAGTATTTGTAGAAACAAATAAGAACGTTTAATAAAGGAAAAATTAAAAAGAAAATGATAGATACTTCTACCTCTCAGAGGGATCAAGCAAAAGGACCAAACGCATCGAGATCTACAGTAAGACACGGTAAACCGGCCTATCCTGTTCAATATCCATGTTTAGTGTCCTATTATAAATGTATGGCATGAACAAGAACGGCAATCAAAATAATAAATCAGCAATAGCATTCGTAAATGATATGTTAATTACATCAGAAACAATAAACCGTGACAAATAAAAATCCAGCTGCAAGACCTAGTCAAGAAAGTAGAAAATTACGCTTTCCAACACGGAAGCTAAGAATCTACACCCATAAATGTGAAACAATCTCGTTCAGTCCATATATTTCAAAAACTTCAAAAGCAAAGTACGACGTGAGAATAAATTCGAAAATATTCTTCCATACAACAGAAAATATCAACGGAAAATTTTCCGATGCAAACAAAGTTAGATGCTTCGGAGTCCATCTAAACTTCGGGTTAAATCACAACGACAACATAAAGACACAGTTATAGAAAGCAGATAAATTCTTCTTATACCTCATAAGACTACCTTACTCGAAAGATTCGCACAGATCAATGAAACTTCACTGCTACAAAACACTAATTAGACCAACCATTCTAATGTATGGTCGTTAAATCTGTTTCAATGTAAGTGTCAACGCCACGGAAAAATTAAGAATCATTGAAAGAAAATACATCACAGCATGTTTAGGAATATATAGATTGCCAGAATTGAAATTTAGCAAATATAGCAAATCACAAGCTATACGAAGAGCCCAAATTAATCCATATCGATTCTTCATTCTTAAATTAGTCAGACCACTGGTCAAAGATACACAAAATAATCATAAACTTCATCGTCGCCCACAATCTATAGTCAAACCCGTTATACCATAAACACATTCAAAAAACAGGTTATTTCCCCCCGGAATCCTTCACCTGTTTAGATAGCGTGAAATTAATCCAAAACAATAATAACTTAGCATTATTCTATCACTACAGCAGAAACGTAATAATAAAAAATACTGTACGATAGCGACATAGACCATAAGGATAGCAATATAAGACTTATGTATAAATTGTCAACCGTAGATTTAAGTGAGACACTCAAAGACAATAAAGATAAATATAGGTGGCTAACCACCGTAGAAAATTAAATTATAGCGATAAGAAAACCGTATGTTTAGTTAGTAAATGAACCAAAGATTGTAAGCAAAGATCACAAAAGAACAATGCAAATGTCACGTAAACTTGAGGGTTAGACGATAAAATAAAATAGCTGAGTCGTAACACAACTATTAATTTTGTTTTCATTAATCTTTATTATGAATTCAGCAATCACAATGAAATACACACTGAATTAACACACACAAATCACAATTCACTCCAATCACCTTATGTAAAACTTAGTTACACTGATACGTTAAGTACGCGACTGTTATAAGGATAGAGACCGGTAAAGATATGTTGACTATTCTAAGGATACGGAATAAGTGAAGTTTTACTGACGATACTGTGTCTGGGGAAAGCTAGGGATGGGTGTGTCTAAGGACACGGGACTATCGGACTTGTTGATGATAATTTTGGTTAAGGAAGTGAGGGTAGTAGACATCTTTCTCCGATTGGATAATAAGACGGTTGGTGGACCAGGAAGGGTTTTAGCCGCCCTCGTGAGAAAGTTGCTAACGCAACATACCAGACGCGAGGAAAACCTACTTTCCCTGTTAACCCGTAGTAAACAATAAACGTAAAAGGAAATCTAAGACAAGAGATACTCGCTTGGCCTGAAGGACCTTAACTATGAAAATTCCAAGACCGCTGGTGGGTACTTAGGACTACTGAGGGCACGCGCCAAGAATGTGCAGACATCTGGGCGCCATCCTGCCCGCGGTGTGTGGCCTGGTCTCTGATGTGAATTGACGTTATACAAACACAGTTAAATTAAGAAAATGTTCCCTTCAATTGTGTAATCATATATACGTAATTATATATCTCATACGTTTATTCTCTTTCTTCCCCCTCCTAAAATGTCAGCGATCCATAATACAATATCGGGCCTCCCTATACTAGTTTGTAAGTTCATAGTCTAAGGAATGGTTACATTGTAAGTCAATAAATGGTAGTATGAAGTGCAACGTTTATGTGAGCACCTATACTAGGCGTACATTACGCAAACATTAAAAACTTCCCACAAGCTGAGACCCTCAACTCATAAATCAAATTCTTTTTATTTTTGATTCATTGTGGTAAATGAAATCATTTACCAACATATTTGTCACACTTTTCTCATTCAGATAAGACCAACCACGATATAATTTGGAGCATATTTGCTTACTGAGTAAATGATAATTAAATACATATCAATAAGTAAATCTAACATCACAAATATATTAGTAAAAGTTTAATTTTGGAAAAGTTAGAAATAAAAAAGTTTTACTTTTGATTCAGCACATAGATACATTGTCTCCGCGCTATCTGCCACTGGACCATATTACACCACCACAAAATATCCCGAAGTTCTTGTTGGACTCAACGGGTATAACATCGCATATACTTTGCATATTTACTGCATAGACCTCCGCAGTTTATTTAATTTTTTATAATCATTGTAACAAAAGTTAGTGTTATAATTTCATTTTATTGCAGCATAAGTCCAGTTTTTGTGTGTGCAATAAAATATTGTTATACCACTATCACCAGGAACGATGTGTAAAAGTACACTTACAAGAAAAGATAAAAATTTATTTCACAGTTATACTTAAATGTGGCATAAAGAGTAATATCTGAAAGAAAATTTCAGAAACATTGATTTCCAGAATTATTTCATTACTTTCCACATACAGTTGTCAATATCCACAGTTGGCTGAATCCCACATGTAGAGTGTAATAAAAGAAGAACAAGACAATACGATAAAATGTTGTAAGAAGCAAGAAATTCTAACAGTGAAATAAATAAAAAAAAACAGAAAAAGATAAAACACATAATAGGAAACTACAACGGAACAAAGAAATCTCAAGAAAGTAGACAGTTACAACTAAAATGGTAGAGGAAAGAAACACAAGAGGAAAATTAGAAAAACACATCATAAACAGCAAAATGGCAACAAAAGACAAAGAATAGATAACAACAAGTATAAACAAAGGAAATATAGTTGTGAACACAGGGAATAAAGGCATGAAATTTGAAATCCTGAAAAAGATAGATATGTTTAGGGAAATGAGAAATTTTTTTTTTTTTTATTTATTTGTTGAAATTACAATCAATTCTCGCGTTGAGAAGAAATGAGAAATATGAAAGACAAATTAAAGGAGATAAGAAAGGCAAATAATATATTTAGTTACACCTAATACAAGATGTTAAGCTAGAGAAAAATAACGGGAGATAAGGAAATAAAATGGATAGAAAAAAGAAGAAAACTTGAAACTACAAGATAAGATAGATGAACTCGAAGGGATGACGATAAATTAAAAGTGATAAATGAAGCGGAATATATTGAAGAGATAAAAACAAAACACCATTAAAAGCTGCTACAGTTATACTTTCAGACCAGAAGAATAAGATGAGAGTATAAGTAAATGAAAAGATATGGAACATTTAAGGACATTAGATATAGCATTGCAAAGAAAGGACAAGATCATACATGATCTATCACAAACGCTATCATACTTTGAGAAAAATATATTTTTTATCTTTCTTAAAATCCTTTTTAAGAAGGAAAAATGATTTGAAACAAGAACAAAAGAAACTTTCAATCATTTTTCTTGCCTTAAATCGCAGTGTAAAAATAAAGATGAAAAAAATGTTATAGCGGATTGTAAAGACAATACAATGAACGAGCATACCTTGTTGTCGCGAATTGAAACGTTGCTCGTCACCGTGCGTGTCTGATTTGACGTGTAAGACATTTCCTTGCGGAAGTTGACCCTCTAGTTGTTGGCGCGAGGTTCGCCGCTAACGGTTGCTGCGATGCTGATGATGATGTGATCATGTGTATCACTGTATGATTTACTGCTGTATCTCTGTTCACTTGATCGTCCAATGCTCGTGATCCGGCTCGAAGGACCAAATGTTACGACCGTTCGCGTAGAGACGCGATCGCGAGGGAAACGTGTGAGCGGGAGACGTAAATTTTTGCTACGATTATGATAATCGACGCCGCGAATTAGTCGTTCCCCTGTTTCGTTTAGAATAACAGAGATAGTTCAAATGATTTTAACTTTGAATTAACACAGTTAATATAAACGTGTATATTTAACGATATTTAAAGTTATAATGAATACGTCACAAATGATTTAACGATGATACAATTAGTTTGTTACAGTAATTTGACCCGATTTTATGATATTTCTCGATGTATTCGTTAGACTAAGCGACTTTGATTTTATTCGTCTGAACCTTTCGATGCATCCCGTTTGAATTCTCATTTGCCACTGACTGCCCTTCCATTTGGTCCTTTGTCTTCTCTGAGATACGACCCCCACTACGCTCGGATCACGCCACCGTTCGCGCCTATGATCACGTATACCAGCTTCTTTCTTTATGCGGATAAAATAACGCACCGAAGGCGAATAGATGTTTCTGGAACTCGCTGCTTGACGACAACTATGCGTTTATCGCTACTTTGTGTATATCTCGACGGTCATGTAAGACGATCTGTTTACGACGGTTAGGAACACGGCCTATAGTAAGCCTTGGGGCGTAATAAACGGAGAGAATAGAATAATCTTCTTTCTCTGTGGGATGTTAGAGACTGATGTGTACAAATCGAAACCGCTGAGGAGAATATCGAAAGGCGAGTGTCACAAATAAGTGAAGAGATATTATTGAGCGTCTTTAAAAACATGTTACGAAGAAATAATAAATGTACTGAATATCAAGGCGGGCATATTTAACAATATTTGTAATTATTTTTATGCATATTAATTGTAAGTTATCGATCCTTATCAGGAGCACGAAATTACACAATTAACAATTATCGAGATCGTCAAACTTTAAAACGACGAAATTTTCGGCTCTCTCGTTAAGTACCGAAAGAACTGAGTTACAGTTAAAGGTACGCGAAATTACATTAGAGAAATTAATGCAACGTGTTACGCCATGCGGCTTACCATAGATCATATTCTTAACTGTCGATCGCGGCACTGTAATGTCGCAGACGGATCGTCGCGGCTGCCCGGCAAACAAACATTGTAGTGGCAAGCGCATGGTTCATTAAGCATGTAGTCTGGTTCTTGGTGTCGGGTACTTTCCTGAGATTTAATATCATATACAGCACCCGGGCAACCCTAGAAGCCATCGGAGTTGGGATACGCCCAACCAGCGCACTCGGTACACAGTACCGGTTACCTCAAATAATCGCCCGCAGGAGGCACTCTCGTCTCAGGTCGAACGGGGCCCTTTCCAAGCCCTTCCGTCTGCCGGGACGGTATCCGGAGCAGGTGGGACGCTGCTCACCCGCCGAAGGCCACTCGGGGGACTTTGTCCCCCTTAAACCAGCCCTCTTGCCAGCACTTGGCCACAACCACTGCCACCACGAGTCCATACCCATAATTGGTCGAGCCGAGGGTTCGCTACGCCCTCAGGGCTAACACTCGACCGCCCGTGGTACCGTTCATATGTCAACGGTGGGACCGCGCGTGTGGATGTACCGCCACGTCTCTGCTGCACGGTTTACCTGCACACCGTGCAGTCAGACCCAGATGAGACTCACGTAAGCGCGAGTTGAGGAAACGTACCTCGGCGGCTCTCCCGACGGTCTCACCCTTGGCTTCAGGATCGTGGGTGCGCTACTACCCAAGGCTCCGTGGGGAAGATGTTTGTCTTACACCACAGCAACCTTCCTTGCGGTGTACATAGAGGACTCACGTAAGCGGGACGCTTGTCCCGACGGTCCTCCCTGGCTGCGGGACCGTGGGTTTGCCAGCCCCCATAGACTCGCAAAAGCGAATCCTCCCTGCGGGAGGTTCATTAAGCAGGGCGACCTCCAGAAACGTCGATTCGTGGCCGTTATTTTACCTCGCGTAAAAGAATGTGGCGTGATCCGAACGTAGTGGGGGTCGCCTTCCAGAAAAAAACGGAAAAAATCGAAAGGCGTGCAGAACTTTTCGAGAAGCCGAACCGTCAACACATCTCTTATATCGCGCATTACTTATCAAGCAAAACGCAGTTACATTTCTTTTTGTTGTTCTCTTTATGTCTTCCCAGTTGATAATTTGTTAAAATAAACGTTAATTTATTTGTGTTAATTCTGTGGAATTCATTGAACTACCGTTATTATCCTAATCGAAATGAGGGAATCGATCAGTTCGTGGCGTCGATTATTTAATCGTAACGGGAACTTGCAACTCTCGTTGACGTGCTATCTCGCGATCGCGTCTCTCCGCGAACGATCGAAACACAACGTTCAAACGACAATTGATAGTCCTGACGAAATAAACGTCGCTCAGAGAGTCGAAAATTTGTCTCTTCAAATTTTAAGCGGATACGAGTTATCCCCACTACTTCGCGGAACTGATCACTGCAAGTAGTTTCCGGTGTTTTCTTTGTCTGCTCCAGCGATAACGCAATTACTCATAAATTGCCAAAATAAGAAAAACGAAGTTTTCATATTTTTTATTTCATTGTTATAAAACGATTTAATTGGATTTTTGAGAATCTCACGATCAAAATGATATTGGACGATAGCTAAACTCTGGAAATGCGCAACGTTCGGTCAACTGCACAGAAGACCATGCCTAAGTCCGACACAATTCTTTGAAGTTACAATGAATGTTGATACTAAATCCGTCGTTTAGAGACACCTTGGCTTCTTATGACACTAAGTTAAACAACTTCCGTTATTTGCTGACTAGTCCAAATGGATCCAGACACTGGTTAAATTATATTTCTTTTGACTTTATTTGTCTAGATATAAAATCTGTAAGGTATCTCGTTGTATCTCAATTGCTTCTCTTCTTTCTTATTCCTACATTCACCGTATTCACAAAACAACGATCCAAAGACAAGTAACAGCGGTCAGTTTGTGAAAAGTGCTCGTTAAAAAATCCTAAATTACAACGAAACGAAATTGTTCAACACCTTAAAATTGAAAATTACCGAACTAAGTAGGAAAAAGGCCACAATGGTTGTAGAAAAACAGAATAATTGTATTATAATTCACCAATATCTGTGGCAGGCTAGCGCGATTTTCAATTTAACAAAATTACATCGTAATTATATTTCAGGTATGCATGAACCAAAATACTAATCATAAAAAGAAATTTGCTATATGTAGCGAAAAACCGTGTTACGTCGCGCGAGATAAACCGTACGCCATCATCTCGTTGTCAAACTTCGGCGCCTCTACACGAGATGTCTGAGGGAGGGAGTCTACCCACGAGCGTGGCGGACGGCGAGGCTGGTCTTACTCCGTAAAGAGGGCCGAACGGCGACATTGCTGTCGGCATATCGGCCGATTTTTCAATTTTGGACGATTTGTACGAGAAAGAAATGATCAGACCAAGCAATTCACCATACGCAATCCCTTGTTGTATTAGTGCGGAAAAAGAATAAAAAATGCATCTCTGCGTCATCTACGGGGAATTAAATAAGATCACCGTGAAAGACAATTTTCCGGTGCCTTTTACGACAAAAGAGAAGAATTAGAATTCCTAAAGTACCTACTATACAAAATAAAAGCGCAAATGAAACAAGAATTCGCAAACGCTATAAACCATTACTGGACAAATAAAATAAGAAACATCTCCAAAAACGACTCAGCCAACATGTTCCCACAAATAAATCAAATCTTCAGACCAAAAGGACAAAGCTCCATCCCACCTCTCAAATTGCCCCCAGAAGAAACCTCCCTCATCCAAGAAGCAGGTATAACAATACACAACACCACCAAAGACATCGAGGGTAACTTCATAATAACTAAAACAACGGAAAAACTAGACATCATCGGCACCCACTTTTCCAAAATACACACACAAAACGAACACATGGGACGAGATCAACTAAACAGAATTATCATCACCGAAACAAACTTAAAAATGAAATGGAACAAGACAAAACGCTAAACAAAACAGTCTGTACATTCTCAAACGAAAACACCGTAGACAACCCCAAACAACCAGATCCAGAAATAAACTACTTCACAAATTACAATCAACCAAACACAATCTTCTCCAAACTAAACAACAAAAAATCCTCCGGCTTCGACGGCATCCCAAACGTTTTACTCAAGCGCCTACCGAACAAAATAAAATGGTACTACACAGTACTCTTCAACAATGCTCTAAACAACACATATTTCCCCAGAAAATGGAAAAAAGCCAAATTGATAGCTATTACAAAAAAAGACAAAGACGGCTCATCGCCCGCAAACCTACGACCCATAAGTCTCCTCCCCAACATAAGCAAAGTACTTGAAATAATCATAAACAACCCCCTAACTTCCATCTGCACAAAAAATGACATAATCGCAGAAAATCAATTTGGCTTCAGGCACAACCACTCCACAATCCACGCAATAAACAAACTTACGTCGGACATCTGCTGGGCCCTAAACGCAAAACAACGAGTAGCCGCCTGCTTAATAGACCTCGAAAAAGCTTTTGACACAGTCTGGATCCCAGATCTCATATACAAATTGATCAAGATAAACCTTCCTAAACATCTAATTAAAATAGTCTGGGACATGATCACAAGCAGAACATTCGTAATAACCGAAGGTTCAAACACATCAAGCAAAGAATTCTCCATAACAAATGGTCTGCAACAAGGTACAGTAAATTCCCCGCTACTTTTCAGTATTTACAATAGTGACTTTCTAAACCTCTTTAATTTCAATACATCCACCCACAAGCGCTCCATAGCCTTCGCAGATGATCTAATCATCTACGTAACAGGCCGCAAAACTAAGACAATAAAAACTGAACTGCAAGAACTTTTCGAAAAAATAAACGACTATTACCACGCGTGGAAACTAAAAATCAACACAAGCAAATGCGAAACCATACTATTCAGACCCAAGTTAAGTGAAATCGACCCAACAGAAAGAGAACACTGCCGAAAATTCCAAGTAAGAGAAAAAGCAAACAAAGGGGCACTCATACCACACAAAAACTGCTCATCCTTACGGCGTACTCTCAATAGCCTTAAGCACCCGTCATAAATCCGAGTAATTTGCTTGCTAAGGTCCTTCCGACTCAACAAATGTATTTTTCTCAATCACTTTTAGACTGTTATCTACCACGGCTTGCCAAGGGAGAGTTGGGTTTTTCCACGTACGATGCTTCCTAATAACAACTTTCTATCGAGGGCAGCTAAGACCCTTCTTAGTCCGCCAACCTTCGTTTAACCAATTAACAACGAAGCCTATTTCCCTCACTCTCTTAGCCAAAATCGTCATCAACAAATCCGATGGTCCCGTGCGCTAGACACACCCATCACTAGCTTTCCTCCGACACAGCATCGTCACTCAACTTCACTTCTTCTACACCGTTGGAAAAGTCACCTCGTTCTCTTACGACATCGGGAGAGTCAAGTCAACTAGTCAGTTTAACGCTAACGCCTAACGTGGCAGTCTAAGCATAACGCTAGAGTAGCATAATTCACGTAAACTATTTTAGTCGGTTCTCGGTATTGTCGAACATACATCTCCTCTACTAAATATATTATAGTGCTACGTCCACTAATACACTAAATCCAATTATAAGAGCCCTGCTCTAACGTACACATCTATCTTATCTTCGTGCGATAAGTGATTATCTATTTATCTATGCTCAACAGTGTAATCTAAGTGTTGGAAATATATAATTTACAATTCTGTGAATCACAGTGTTATACAAACTAAATCATCCCTATTATCTCAACGGAAATCAGGGGATCGGTCAATTCGTGGCGTCGATTGCTATAATCGTAACGGGAATTTACGACTCTCGTTGACGTCTCTCCTCGCGATTACGTCTCCCCGCGATTGGTCGAAACTACATAAAGAATGGTTTCCATCACGTAAGGGTTTCAAAATCATCTATTAAATATACATCTTTTGTACAGTTCGCACACCTGAAATTGCCTTTAGAGCTTACTAATGCCCCGCGTGTTTTTCAATGATATATTAATTTTGTATTTACCAATCTCGTTAAAAAGAATAAAGTCGTACTATATTTAGATGATATTTTAGTCGCTACAGAAACGCTTAAAGAACATATTTTGATTTTTTGAATGTTTGAAGAAATTTTTCATTTAGCTGTATAAAACGATTTACAATTCCATTTAGACAGATTTTCTTTTTTCATACCGCGAAGTTACATATCTTGGCTAACTAATTTTAATGAATCTAGTATTCGTTCCAGTCGAGACGGCATTGAATATGTCCGAGACTATCCACTGCCACGAACGGCGAAAGACGTACTGCATTTTGTGAACCCCGCAAGCTATTTTAGGTATTTTATTCCAAATTTTTCTATTTTAACGAAATCCCTATATGAATTATTAAGAAACGATGCGAATTTCCAGTTTGGCGCGAAAGAAAATACGGCCTTTACGTGTTTAAAAAGGTAAATTAGCTGATAAACCGGTTTTGATTATCTATTCCCCGATTTTAAAACAGAGTTGCATTGTGATGCCATCGCAAGTGATTTCGGCGCGGTATTAATTAAAAAACAAACGGACGGTTTCTTTCGACTTATATTTTATTTTAGTAAACGAACCACTATCGTAGAGTCAAAATATTGCAGCTTCGAGCTGGAACGTTTAGCCGTTATTCATGCCATCAATAGGTTCCATATTGATATTTATGGGATTCATTTTAAGATCGTTACCCATTACGATAGTTCGCGTCTCACGTTAAGCAAACAAACGGTCGACCCACGCATTGCGCAATGGGTGATCTTACAAAATTGAATGTGAAAATGTCACATGTTGACGCATTAAGCTATTGCTGCAGTGACCTTATCTTAGATCCAAACTCAAACAAATTGTTAAATCAGGAAATCCAACAGACAACTTTCGTTAAATACATCTGGAGTTACATCTGGGTCATAAGTTGAACTGGAAGAAACACATACAAGAAAAAACTAAACACTTACATCTAATCAGAAATTCCATGTAGCTCGTAGCAAGAAAATCTAAATCAGACATATGCAGCCTGGTCTTATGAACTACAAAAATGGGGCATGGTTGCCAAATCAAATATGAAGAAAACAGAAACCTTCCAATCAACTATACTAACATCGATACTAAGTACACACAAAATTCTCTAAAGCATATCACGACAAAATGGACAATTACATAAACTCGCTTGCCAAAAATAGTAATCCTTACTTGGGCTTTCGGTTCGGTTCGGGCCGAGGGTAACACACGGACGGAGATCTCTGTGGAAAAAGTGAAGTGTGAAGGGAAAAAGGAACAGGAAGCATAAAGAGGCATGAAGAAGGGAAAATAAAGAGTGAGCATACGAGGAGAAGGCAAAAGAAAAGCGAAAAAGGAGACAAGAACGAGAGAAAGCTACAAATAAGAAAAACTAGAAAAGAAGAGATTAGGAGGCTAGAAGCGCGGCAAAACAAAGTAAGGTAGGGAAACGGCAGATGGCGACAAACAGGGGAAGACCAAGGAGTACTGGTAAAGCAGTCTTCAAAAATACACTGGACAAATACAGCTCGACAGAAAAAGAGACACCAGCCAGAGAGAAAGTAATGGAGGCAGTGGTGGAAAAAATAGAGAAAATGGAAAGAGGATTCGAGGCAATGATCGAGGAAATAAATTATATATATATATATATTGGAAAAGCAAGTGAAGGAGCTGAAGAGAGAAATGAAAGAGGAAAGGGAAAGAAGGGAAAGAAGGGAAAGAGAGACAGACAGAGAGAAAGGAGAGTGGGAATGGGAAAAGAAAGAATTATTGGGTAGAATCAGAAGAATTGGAGAGGATCAGGACAGGGCAGAGAGAGAGAGGAAAGAAGAAGAAACATAGTAATCAAGGGAGTGGACTGGAACGAAGGAAGCAATGAAGAGACAGTAAAGGAGTTTATAAACGAAAAAATGAGGATAGGGGCAGAAGTAGAAAAAGCACATATGATAAAGGTGGGGGGGGGGGGGGGGGGGCAAGAACACAATAAAAGTGGCAACGATGAAATCAATGGAGGAAAAAATAAGGATAATGAAGGAGAAAAGCAAATGGGAAAAGCAAGGGGGAAAAGGCTGACAAAAAAAGAAAGGGATGGGAAGCAACACATAAGAAGAGTAGCCAGAGAAAGAATGGAACAAGGCGAATATGTAAGGACAGGATACAAGAAACTAACAATAGAAAACAAATGGTACAGGTGGAACGAAAACGAAGAGAGGCTGGAGGAAGAAAGAAAGAGAGGGGAAGGAAAATGAAAAAAGAGGAACAGGAGGGGGGACTACAATGGGGATGAAAACGTGCTTCTGAAATGTAGCAGGGTTAATAAGTAAGGACAAAAGAGAAAAGTTAAAATATAGACTACCCAAAGAATTCGACTGGAAATGCAGGGCAGCAATGACAGTAAGGAAAAAAGGAAGAGCAAAGGGAAGAATAACGACGGGTATAAATAAAAACCTAAGAGAAATAGGATATAAAGGAATTAGTGATAATATAGTTGGAAGAAAAATAATATACAATTACAAGACGTATAGGATAATGATGGTTTATAATCAAGATACATAAGGGACATGGAAAAAAATAGAGGAAAGAGTAGACGGAAGAGAAGAGGAAGTGGTGATCATCGGCGGAGACTGGAACGCAAGAACGGGAGAAGAGGGAGGGTCGATAAACGAGGACGTAGGGAAAGAAAAAAACAGACGATCAAAAGACAAGACAATAAACATGGAAGGAAGAACACTGCTAAAGATAATCAATGGCAGCGATAAAGAAGGAGAGGAGCGGACCTATATTGGCGAGAGAGGAAACTCAGTAATATACTATGTGATTGGCAATCAGGTGGCGACAGAAGAAATAATTTACATGAAAATAGGAAAAAGAACAGAGTCAGGCCACATGCCGTTAGAAATAGAAATAGGGGGGGGGGGCGGAATTACAAAAAAAAAAATGAGGAAAAGGAAGAAGAAGAGAAGGAGAAGAGGGAATGGACAAACAAAAGTGTGGAAAAATACTTGGACGAATGTAAAGACTGGACCTGCAACGGAAGAACAGTAGCGGAAATGTGGACAGAAATCAACAAGAAGATAAACGAAGCAATGCAAAAGAAGAAAGTAAAGATAAGGAATAGAAAGAGAGGAAAAGAGAGTAAAAGAGAGATGAGAAGGAAGGTGACAAAGTTTATGAAAGGAAAATACAGTAGAGAAGCTCTTATGGAGGAAAAAAGGCATTCAAATAGAGGTGCAAACAAAGAAAGGAAAGATACGAAGAAGAAGAAATGGTGAAAATCAAGAAGATCAAAACAGAACAAGAAGCGTGGAAATACATAAATAAATACAGAAGAAGAAGAGAGAATATAGATGAAGATTATATGAAATAAGCGAGGAAGAGTGGAAAAATCATTTTATGGAAATTTTAGAAGGAACAGAGCACAAAGAGGGCAGGAAAAAAGAGGAGCATCGAGCAGAAGAGAAAATAATGGAGGAGAGAGAAGATAATATATAGAGAAGGAAGAGGAAGAGGATATACAAACTAAGAAACTTGAAGGAGAAGAAAGCAATGGGGGAAGGCGGGTTAGAAAATGAAGTATGGAAGTATGCACCGAAGGAAGTGGGTGAAGCGTTATGGGCTCTGTTAAGGAAAATATGGAATGGGGTGGGGATACCAGAAGATTGGAAAAAAGGAGCAAATATGTCCGATATATAAAAAGAGGGACAAGAGAGCAGGGAAGGGTTACAGAAAAGTAACATTAATGGATACAGCATACAAGATCTGTGCAGGGATACTGCACGAACGACTGAAGGCAGAGATTGAAAACAAACTGAAAGAGAGCCAATTCGGATTCAGAAAAGAAGGACGCGGTATTTGTGATAAACCATATCATAGACAAACAGTTGAGTAGAGAAAAAGAAAAACTACACGCCTGCTTTGCGGACTTAAAAGCGGCGTTCGACAGGCTAAACAGAAAGAAATTGGAGGAGAAAATGAGAAAAATGGGGATTAACGAAAACTTAACCAGAAGGATTAAAGAGATATACGCAGAAACAAAGAATGTGGTAAGAATCAAGAATAACAACACAAAAGAATTTTGGACAGTGAGGGGAGTCAGACAAGGATGCCCGTTGAGCCCTACGTTGTTTAACATCTACGTGGCGGGGCTGGAAGAAGAATTAAGGAAAGGACAAGTCGGGGGGGGGGCATAGTGGTAGGAGAAAGAAAGGTATGGTCATTGACATATGCAGACGATATTGTGCTGATGGTTGATAGAGAGGAGAAGCTAAAGGAAATGCTAAAGAGATTCGAAATATTTTTAAAGGAAACCGAATTGGAACTGAGCACGAAAAAGGCCAAGAGTGTAGTTTTCGAGAAAAACGAAAAAACAAGAGGAGACAAAGAAAATGGAAATGGGGAGAACGAGAATTAGAAGAAGTGGACGAGATAAGATACCTAGGGTACATACTACTGAAAAAACGGTAGTGATGAGAAACACATAGAAGACAGGAAAAAGAGAGCAAGAATAGCAATGAAGAAAACATGGGGCGTGGAAGAAAAAATTTCCAAACAGGACAACAAGAGGAGAATGAAGATGTTTGGAACGCTGGTAGAGAACGTGGCGCTATTTGGAGCATAGGTATGAGGCTGGAACATGGAAGAAAGGCTGGATAGAATACAAAGAAGATATGTGAAATGGAGCTTAGGTTTAGATATGACAACACCGAATTATATATCGATAGAAGAATGTAAGCTAACAGAAATCAAAGAAAAAGTATTAGGAAGAGCAGCAAGGTATGAAGGGAAAGCCATAAAGTCAAAAAAGGAACTAGTAAAGAAGTGCATAAAGGAAAGAGAGAGAAACTGGGGAAATGGCCAATAACGGAAAAGAGCAAGAAAGAGAAAGAAGGGACTAGAAAGGATGAGAAATGGAGGGACACAGATGGAAGTAAGAGAAGAGCAAGAAAAGATGACACTAGACCAAATTATAGAAGAAAGGAGAAAGAGAGAAGCAGAAGAGAGGGGGGAAAGGATAAGGGAATCAAAGTATGACAAACATTATAGAAAAATCGTCAAAGAAGAGTTAGCAAAATACTTAGAAGGGAGGATGAAGTGGAAGGACAGAAAAATATTAGCAAGATTCAGATGTGGAAACGAGACTAAATCAAGGGAATACTGGAAAGAAGAGGGAGAAAAAAGATGCAAGCTATGTAAAAAGAAAGAAGAAGACCTGAGACACGTAATAGAAGAATGAGAAATAACAGGAGAACCAAGGGACACAGAAAATAATAATAATAATAATAATAATAATAATAATAATAATAATAATAATAATAATAATAATAATAATAATAATAATAATAATAATAATAATAATAATAATAATAATAATAATAATAATAACAACAACAACAACAACAACAACAACAACAACAACAACAACAACAACAACAACAACAACAACAACAACAACAACAACAACAACAACAACAACAACAACAACAACAACAACAACAACAACAACAACAACAACAACAATAATAATAATAATAATAATAATAATAATAATAATAATAATAATAATAATAATGATAATGATGATGATAGTTATCCTTACTCATCCTCAATTATTAACAAATCACACACCCATACATTCTAATTAAAACGTTAAAAACCTTCCTTATTTTATTTTGTTTTTTTTTTTATTATGGGTAATAGCACAGAAATCCCCATGCTATAGTAATTAGCAAATGATACAAAAATGTAAGTATTTGTAGAAACAAATAAGAACGTTTAATAAAGGAAAAATTAAAAAGAAAATGATAGATACTTCTACCTCTCAGAGGGATCAAGCAAAAGGACCAAACGCATCGAGATCTACAGTAAGACACGGTAAACCGGCCTATCCTGTTCAATATCCATGTTTAGTGTCCTATTATAAATGTATGGCATGAACAAGAACGGCAATCAAAATAATAAATCAGCAATAGCATTCGTAAATGATATGTTAATTACATCAGAAACAATAAACCGTGACAAATAAAAATCCAGCTGCAAGACCTAGTCAAGAAAGTAGAAAATTACGCTTTCCAACACGGAAGCTAAGAATCTACACCCATAAATGTGAAACAATCTCGTTCAGTCCATATATTTCAAAAACTTCAAAAGCAAAGTACGACGTGAGAATAAATTCGAAAATATTCTTCCATACAACAGAAAATATCAACGGAAAATTTTCCGATGCAAACAAAGTTAGATGCTTCGGAGTCCATCTAAACTTCGGGTTAAATCACAACGACAACATAAAGACACAGTTATAGAAAGCAGATAAATTCTTCTTATACCTCATAAGACTACCTTACTCGAAAGATTCGCACAGATCAATGAAACTTCACTGCTACAAAACACTAATTAGACCAACCATTCTAATGTATGGTCGTTAAATCTGTTTCAATGTAAGTGTCAACGCCACGGAAAAATTAAGAATCATTGAAAGAAAATACATCACAGCATGTTTAGGAATATATAGATTGCCAGAATTGAAATTTAGCAAATATAGCAAATCACAAGCTATACGAAGAGCCCAAATTAATCCATATCGATTCTTCATTCTTAAATTAGTCAGACCACTGGTCAAAGATACACAAAATAATCATAAACTTCATCGTCGCCCACAATCTATAGTCAAACCCGTTATACCATAAACACATTCAAAAAACAGGTTATTTCCCCCCGGAATCCTTCACCTGTTTAGATAGCGTGAAATTAATCCAAAACAATAATAACTTAGCATTATTCTATCACTACAGCAGAAACGTAATAATAAAAAATACTGTACGATAGCGACATAGACCATAAGGATAGCAATATAAGACTTATGTATAAATTGTCAACCGTAGATTTAAGTGAGACACTCAAAGACAATAAAGATAAATATAGGTGGCTAACCACCGTAGAAAATTAAATTATAGCGATAAGAAAACCGTATGTTTAGTTAGTAAATGAACCAAAGATTGTAAGCAAAGATCACAAAAGAACAATGCAAATGTCACGTAAACTTGAGGGTTAGACGATAAAATAAAATAGCTGAGTCGTAACACAACTATTAATTTTGTTTTCATTAATCTTTATTATGAATTCAGCAATCACAATGAAATACACACTGAATTAACACACACAAATCACAATTCACTCCAATCACCTTATGTAAAACTTAGTTACACTGATACGTTAAGTACGCGACTGTTATAAGGATAGAGACCGGTAAAGATATGTTGACTATTCTAAGGATACGGAATAAGTGAAGTTTTACTGACGATACTGTGTCTGGGGAAAGCTAGGGATGGGTGTGTCTAAGGACACGGGACTATCGGACTTGTTGATGATAATTTTGGTTAAGGAAGTGAGGGTAGTAGACATCTTTCTCCGATTGGATAATAAGACGGTTGGTGGACCAGGAAGGGTTTTAGCCGCCCTCGTGAGAAAGTTGCTAACGCAACATACCAGACGCGAGGAAAACCTACTTTCCCTGTTAACCCGTAGTAAACAATAAACGTAAAAGGAAATCTAAGACAAGAGATACTCGCTTGGCCTGAAGGACCTTAACTATGAAAATTCCAAGACCGCTGGTGGGTACTTAGGACTACTGAGGGCACGCGCCAAGAATGTGCAGACATCTGGGCGCCATCCTGCCCGCGGTGTGTGGCCTGGTCTCTGATGTGAATTGACGTTATACAAACACAGTTAAATTAAGAAAATGTTCCCTTCAATTGTGTAATCATATATACGTAATTATATATCTCATACGTTTATTCTCTTTCTTCCCCCTCCTAAAATGTCAGCGATCCATAATACAATATCGGGCCTCCCTATACTAGTTTGTAAGTTCATAGTCTAAGGAATGGTTACATTGTAAGTCAATAAATGGTAGTATGAAGTGCAACGTTTATGTGAGCACCTATACTAGGCGTACATTACGCAAACATTAAAAACTTCCCACAAGCTGAGACCCTCAACTCATAAATCAAATTCTTTTTATTTTTGATTCATTGTGGTAAATGAAATCATTTACCAACATATTTGTCACACTTTTCTCATTCAGATAAGACCAACCACGATATAATTTGGAGCATATTTGCTTACTGAGTAAATGATAATTAAATACATATCAATAAGTAAATCTAACATCACAAATATATTAGTAAAAGTTTAATTTTGGAAAAGTTAGAAATAAAAAAGTTTTACTTTTGATTCAGCACATAGATACATTGTCTCCGCGCTATCTGCCACTGGACCATATTACACCACCACAAAATATCCCGAAGTTCTTGTTGGACTCAACGGGTATAACATCGCATATACTTTGCATATTTACTGCATAGACCTCCGCAGTTTATTTAATTTTTTATAATCATTGTAACAAAAGTTAGTGTTATAATTTCATTTTATTGCAGCATAAGTCCAGTTTTTGTGTGTGCAATAAAATATTGTTATACCACTATCACCAGGAACGATGTGTAAAAGTACACTTACAAGAAAAGATAAAAATTTATTTCACAGTTATACTTAAATGTGGCATAAAGAGTAATATCTGAAAGAAAATTTCAGAAACATTGATTTCCAGAATTATTTCATTACTTTCCACATACAGTTGTCAATATCCACAGTTGGCTGAATCCCACATGTAGAGTGTAATAAAAGAAGAACAAGACAATACGATAAAATGTTGTAAGAAGCAAGAAATTCTAACAGTGAAATAAATAAAAAAAAACAGAAAAAGATAAAACACATAATAGGAAACTACAACGGAACAAAGAAATCTCAAGAAAGTAGACAGTTACAACTAAAATGGTAGAGGAAAGAAACACAAGAGGAAAATTAGAAAAACACATCATAAACAGCAAAATGGCAACAAAAGACAAAGAATAGATAACAACAAGTATAAACAAAGGAAATATAGTTGTGAACACAGGGAATAAAGGCATGAAATTTGAAATCCTGAAAAAGATAGATATGTTTAGGGAAATGAGAAATTTTTTTTTTTTTTATTTATTTGTTGAAATTACAATCAATTCTCGCGTTGAGAAGAAATGAGAAATATGAAAGACAAATTAAAGGAGATAAGAAAGGCAAATAATATATTTAGTTACACCTAATACAAGATGTTAAGCTAGAGAAAAATAACGGGAGATAAGGAAATAAAATGGATAGAAAAAAGAAGAAAACTTGAAACTACAAGATAAGATAGATGAACTCGAAGGGATGACGATAAATTAAAAGTGATAAATGAAGCGGAATATATTGAAGAGATAAAAACAAAACACCATTAAAAGCTGCTACAGTTATACTTTCAGACCAGAAGAATAAGATGAGAGTATAAGTAAATGAAAAGATATGGAACATTTAAGGACATTAGATATAGCATTGCAAAGAAAGGACAAGATCATACATGATCTATCACAAACGCTATCATACTTTGAGAAAAATATATTTTTTATCTTTCTTAAAATCCTTTTTAAGAAGGAAAAATGATTTGAAACAAGAACAAAAGAAACTTTCAATCATTTTTCTTGCCTTAAATCGCAGTGTAAAAATAAAGATGAAAAAAATGTTATAGCGGATTGTAAAGACAATACAATGAACGAGCATACCTTGTTGTCGCGAATTGAAACGTTGCTCGTCACCGTGCGTGTCTGATTTGACGTGTAAGACATTTCCTTGCGGAAGTTGACCCTCTAGTTGTTGGCGCGAGGTTCGCCGCTAACGGTTGCTGCGATGCTGATGATGATGTGATCATGTGTATCACTGTATGATTTACTGCTGTATCTCTGTTCACTTGATCGTCCAATGCTCGTGATCCGGCTCGAAGGACCAAATGTTACGACCGTTCGCGTAGAGACGCGATCGCGAGGGAAACGTGTGAGCGGGAGACGTAAATTTTTGCTACGATTATGATAATCGACGCCGCGAATTAGTCGTTCCCCTGTTTCGTTTAGAATAACAGAGATAGTTCAAATGATTTTAACTTTGAATTAACACAGTTAATATAAACGTGTATATTTAACGATATTTAAAGTTATAATGAATACGTCACAAATGATTTAACGATGATACAATTAGTTTGTTACAGTAATTTGACCCGATTTTATGATATTTCTCGATGTATTCGTTAGACTAAGCGACTTTGATTTTATTCGTCTGAACCTTTCGATGCATCCCGTTTGAATTCTCATTTGCCACTGACTGCCCTTCCATTTGGTCCTTTGTCTTCTCTGAGATACGACCCCCACTACGCTCGGATCACGCCACCGTTCGCGCCTATGATCACGTATACCAGCTTCTTTCTTTATGCGGATAAAATAACGCACCGAAGGCGAATAGATGTTTCTGGAACTCGCTGCTTGACGACAACTATGCGTTTATCGCTACTTTGTGTATATCTCGACGGTCATGTAAGACGATCTGTTTACGACGGTTAGGAACACGGCCTATAGTAAGCCTTGGGGCGTAATAAACGGAGAGAATAGAATAATCTTCTTTCTCTGTGGGATGTTAGAGACTGATGTGTACAAATCGAAACCGCTGAGGAGAATATCGAAAGGCGAGTGTCACAAATAAGTGAAGAGATATTATTGAGCGTCTTTAAAAACATGTTACGAAGAAATAATAAATGTACTGAATATCAAGGCGGGCATATTTAACAATATTTGTAATTATTTTTATGCATATTAATTGTAAGTTATCGATCCTTATCAGGAGCACGAAATTACACAATTAACAATTATCGAGATCGTCAAACTTTAAAACGACGAAATTTTCGGCTCTCTCGTTAAGTACCGAAAGAACTGAGTTACAGTTAAAGGTACGCGAAATTACATTAGAGAAATTAATGCAACGTGTTACGCCATGCGGCTTACCATAGATCATATTCTTAACTGTCGATCGCGGCACTGTAATGTCGCAGACGGATCGTCGCGGCTGCCCGGCAAACAAACATTGTAGTGGCAAGCGCATGGTTCATTAAGCATGTAGTCTGGTTCTTGGTGTCGGGTACTTTCCTGAGATTTAATATCATATACAGCACCCGGGCAACCCTAGAAGCCATCGGAGTTGGGATACGCCCAACCAGCGCACTCGGTACACAGTACCGGTTACCTCAAATAATCGCCCGCAGGAGGCACTCTCGTCTCAGGTCGAACGGGGCCCTTTCCAAGCCCTTCCGTCTGCCGGGACGGTATCCGGAGCAGGTGGGACGCTGCTCACCCGCCGAAGGCCACTCGGGGGACTTTGTCCCCCTTAAACCAGCCCTCTTGCCAGCACTTGGCCACAACCACTGCCACCACGAGTCCATACCCATAATTGGTCGAGCCGAGGGTTCGCTACGCCCTCAGGGCTAACACTCGACCGCCCGTGGTACCGTTCATATGTCAACGGTGGGACCGCGCGTGTGGATGTACCGCCACGTCTCTGCTGCACGGTTTACCTGCACACCGTGCAGTCAGACCCAGATGAGACTCACGTAAGCGCGAGTTGAGGAAACGTACCTCGGCGGCTCTCCCGACGGTCTCACCCTTGGCTTCAGGATCGTGGGTGCGCTACTACCCAAGGCTCCGTGGGGAAGATGTTTGTCTTACACCACAGCAACCTTCCTTGCGGTGTACATAGAGGACTCACGTAAGCGGGACGCTTGTCCCGACGGTCCTCCCTGGCTGCGGGACCGTGGGTTTGCCAGCCCCCATAGACTCGCAAAAGCGAATCCTCCCTGCGGGAGGTTCATTAAGCAGGGCGACCTCCAGAAACGTCGATTCGTGGCCGTTATTTTACCTCGCGTAAAAGAATGTGGCGTGATCCGAACGTAGTGGGGGTCGCCTTCCAGAAAAAAACGGAAAAAATCGAAAGGCGTGCAGAACTTTTCGAGAAGCCGAACCGTCAACACATCTCTTATATCGCGCATTACTTATCAAGCAAAACGCAGTTACATTTCTTTTTGTTGTTCTCTTTATGTCTTCCCAGTTGATAATTTGTTAAAATAAACGTTAATTTATTTGTGTTAATTCTGTGGAATTCATTGAACTACCGTTATTATCCTAATCGAAATGAGGGAATCGATCAGTTCGTGGCGTCGATTATTTAATCGTAACGGGAACTTGCAACTCTCGTTGACGTGCTATCTCGCGATCGCGTCTCTCCGCGAACGATCGAAACACAACGTTCAAACGACAATTGATAGTCCTGACGAAATAAACGTCGCTCAGAGAGTCGAAAATTTGTCTCTTCAAATTTTAAGCGGATACGAGTTATCCCCACTACTTCGCGGAACTGATCACTGCAAGTAGTTTCCGGTGTTTTCTTTGTCTGCTCCAGCGATAACGCAATTACTCATAAATTGCCAAAATAAGAAAAACGAAGTTTTCATATTTTTTATTTCATTGTTATAAAACGATTTAATTGGATTTTTGAGAATCTCACGATCAAAATGATATTGGACGATAGCTAAACTCTGGAAATGCGCAACGTTCGGTCAACTGCACAGAAGACCATGCCTAAGTCCGACACAATTCTTTGAAGTTACAATGAATGTTGATACTAAATCCGTCGTTTAGAGATACCTTGGCTTCTTATGACACTAAGTTAAACAACTTCCGTTATTTGCTGACTAGTCCAAATGGATCCAGACACTGGTTAAATTATATTTCTTTTGACTTTATTTGTCTAGATATAAAATCTGTAAGGTATCTCGTTGTATCTCAATTGCTTCTCTTCTTTCTTATTCCTACATTCACCGTATTCACAAAACAACGATCCAAAGACAAGTAACAGCGGTCAGTTTGTGAAAAGTGCTCGTTAAAAAATCCTAAATTACAACGAAACGAAATTGTTCAACACCTTAAAATTGAAAATTACCGAACTAAGTAGGAAAAAGGCCACAATGGTTGTAGAAAAACAGAATAATTGTATTATAATTCACCAATATCTGTGGCAGGCTAGCGCGATTTTCAATTTAACAAAATTACATCGTAATTATATTTCAGGTATGCATGAACCAAAATACTAATCATAAAAAGAAATTTGCTATATGTAGCGAAAAACCGTGTTACGTCGCGCGAGATAAACCGTACGCCATCATCTCGTTGTCAAACTTCGGCGCCTCTACACGAGATGTCTGAGGGAGGGAGTCTACCCACGAGCGTGGCGGACGGCGAGGCTGGTCTTACTCCGTAAAGAGGGCCGAACGGCGACATTGCTGTCGGCATATCGGCCGATTTTTCAATTTTGGACGATTTGTACGAGAAAGAAATGATCAGACCAAGCAATTCACCATACGCAATCCCTTGTTGTATTAGTGCGGAAAAAGAATAAAAAATGCATCTCTGCGTCATCTACGGGGAATTAAATAAGATCACCGTGAAAGACAATTTTCCGGTGCCTTTTACGACAAAAGAGAAGAATTAGAATTCCTAAAGTACCTACTATACAAAATAAAAGCGCAAATGAAACAAGAATTCGCAAACGCTATAAACCATTACTGGACAAATAAAATAAGAAACATCTCCAAAAACGACTCAGCCAACATGTTCCCACAAATAAATCAAATCTTCAGACCAAAAGGACAAAGCTCCATCCCACCTCTCAAATTGCCCCCAGAAGAAACCTCCCTCATCCAAGAAGCAGGTATAACAATACACAACACCACCAAAGACATCGAGGGTAACTTCATAATAACTAAAACAACGGAAAAACTAGACATCATCGGCACCCACTTTTCCAAAATACACACACAAAACGAACACATGGGACGAGATCAACTAAACAGAATTATCATCACCGAAACAAACTTAAAAATGAAATGGAACAAGACAAAACGCTAAACAAAACAGTCTGTACATTCTCAAACGAAAACACCGTAGACAACCCCAAACAACCAGATCCAGAAATAAACTACTTCACAAATTACAATCAACCAAACACAATCTTCTCCAAACTAAACAACAAAAAATCCTCCGGCTTCGACGGCATCCCAAACGTTTTACTCAAGCGCCTACCGAACAAAATAAAATGGTACTACACACTACTCTTCAACAATGCTCTAAACAACACATATTTCCCCAGAAAATGGAAAAAAGCCAAATTGATAGCTATTACAAAAAAAGACAAAGACGGCTCATCGCCCGCAAACCTACGACCCATAAGTCTCCTCCCCAACATAAGCAAAGTACTTGAAATAATCATAAACAACCCCCTAACTTCCATCTGCACAAAAAATGACATAATCGCAGAAAATCAATTTGGCTTCAGGCACAACCACTCCACAATCCACGCAATAAACAAACTTACGTCGGACATCTGCTGGGCCCTAAACGCAAAACAACGAGTAGCCGCCTGCTTAATAGACCTCGAAAAAGCTTTTGACACAGTCTGGATCCCAGATCTCATATACAAATTGATCAAGATAAACCTTCCTAAACATCTAATTAAAATAGTCTGGGACATGATCACAAGCAGAACATTCGTAATGACCGAAGGTTCAAACACATCAAGCAAAGAATTCTCCATAACAAATGGTCTGCAACAAGGTACAGTAAATTCCCCGCTACTTTTCAGTATTTACAATAGTGACTTTCTAAACCTCTTTAATTTCAATACATCCACCCACAAGCGCTCCATAGCCTTCGCAGATGATCTAATCATCTACGTAACAGGCCGCAAAACTAAGACAATAAAAACTGAACTGCAAGAACTTTTCGAAAAAATAAACGACTATTACCACGCGTGGAAACTAAAAATCAACACAAGCAAATGCGAAACCATACTATTCAGACCCAAGTTAAGTGAAATCGACCCAACAGAAAGAGAACACTGCCGAAAATTCCAAGTAAGAGAAAAAGCAAACAAAGGGGCACTCATACCACACAAAAACTGCTCATCCTTACGGCGTACTCTCAATAGCCTTAAGCACCCGTCATAAATCCGAGTAATTTGCTTGCTAAGGTCCTTCCGACTCAACAAATGTATTTTTCTCAATCACTTTTAGACTGTTATCTACCACGGCTTGCCAAGGGAGAGTTGGGTTTTTCCACGTACGATGCTTCCTAATAACAACTTTCTATCGAGGGCAGCTAAGACCCTTCTTAGTCCGCCAACCTTCGTTTAACCAATTAACAACGAAGCCTATTTCCCTCACTCTCTTAGCCAAAATCGTCATCAACAAATCCGATGGTCCCGTGCGCTAGACACACCCATCACTAGCTTTCCTCCGACACAGCATCGTCACTCAACTTCACTTCTTCTACACCGTTGGAAAAGTCACCTCGTTCTCTTACGACATCGGGAGAGTCAAGTCAACTAGTCAGTTTAACGCTAACGCCTAACGTGGCAGTCTAAGCATAACGCTAGAGTAGCATAATTCACGTAAACTATTTTAGTCGGTTCTCGGTATTGTCGAACATACATCTCCTCTACTAAATATATTATAGTGCTACGTCCACTAATACACTAAATCCAATTATAAGAGCCCTGCTCTAACGTACACATCTATCTTATCTTCGTGCGATAAGTGATTATCTATTTATCTATGCTCAACAGTGTAATCTAAGTGTTGGAAATATATAATTTACAATTCTGTGAATCACAGTGTTATACAAACTAAATCATCCCTATTATCTCAACGGAAATCAGGGGATCGGTCAATTCGTGGCGTCGATTGCTATAATCGTAACGGGAATTTACGACTCTCGTTGACGTCTCTCCTCGCGATTACGTCTCCCCGCGATTGGTCGAAACTACATAAAGAATGGTTTCCATCACGTAAGGGTTTCAAAATCATCTATTAAATATACATCTTTTGTACAGTTCGCACACCTGAAATTGCCTTTAGAGCTTACTAATGCCCCGCGTGTTTTTCAATGATATATTAATTTTGTATTTACCAATCTCGTTAAAAAGAATAAAGTCGTACTATATTTAGATGATATTTTAGTCGCTACAGAAACGCTTAAAGAACATATTTTGATTTTTTGAATGTTTGAAGAAATTTTTCATTTAGCTGTATAAAACGATTTACAATTCCATTTAGACAGATTTTCTTTTTTCATACCGCGAAGTTACATATCTTGGCTAACTAATTTTAATGAATCTAGTATTCGTTCCAGTCGAGACGGCATTGAATATGTCCGAGACTATCCACTGCCACGAACGGCGAAAGACGTACTGCATTTTGTGAACCCCGCAAGCTATTTTAGGTATTTTATTCCAAATTTTTCTATTTTAACGAAATCCCTATATGAATTATTAAGAAACGATGCGAATTTCCAGTTTGGCGCGAAAGAAAATACGGCCTTTACGTGTTTAAAAAGGTAAATTAGCTGATAAACCGGTTTTGATTATCTATTCCCCGATTTTAAAACAGAGTTGCATTGTGATGCCATCGCAAGTGATTTCGGCGCGGTATTAATTAAAAAACAAACGGACGGTTTCTTTCGACTTATATTTTATTTTAGTAAACGAACCACTATCGTAGAGTCAAAATATTGCAGCTTCGAGCTGGAACGTTTAGCCGTTATTCATGCCATCAATAGGTTCCATATTGATATTTATGGGATTCATTTTAAGATCGTTACCCATTACGATAGTTCGCGTCTCACGTTAAGCAAACAAACGGTCGACCCACGCATTGCGCAATGGGTGATCTTACAAAATTGAATGTGAAAATGTCACATGTTGACGCATTAAGCTATTGCTGCAGTGACCTTATCTTAGATCCAAACTCAAACAAATTGTTAAATCAGGAAATCCAACAGACAACTTTCGTTAAATACATCTGGAGTTACATCTGGGTCATAAGTTGAACTGGAAGAAACACATACAAGAAAAAACTAAACACTTACATCTAATCAGAAATTCCATGTAGCTCGTAGCAAGAAAATCTAAATCAGACATATGCAGCCTGGTCTTATGAACTACAAAAATGGGGCATGGTTGCCAAATCAAATATGAAGAAAACAGAAACCTTCCAATCAACTATACTAACATCGATACTAAGTACACACAAAATTCTCTAAAGCATATCACGACAAAATGGACAATTACATAAACTCGCTTGCCAAAAATAGTAATCCTTACTTGGGCTTTCGGTTCGGTTCGGGCCGAGGGTAACACACGGACGGAGATCTCTGTGGAAAAAGTGAAGTGTGAAGGGAAAAAGGAACAGGAAGCATAAAGAGGCATGAAGAAGGGAAAATAAAGAGTGAGCATACGAGGAGAAGGCAAAAGAAAAGCGAAAAAGGAGACAAGAACGAGAGAAAGCTACAAATAAGAAAAACTAGAAAAGAAGAGATTAGGAGGCTAGAAGCGCGGCAAAACAAAGTAAGGTAGGGAAACGGCAGATGGCGACAAACAGGGGAAGACCAAGGAGTACTGGTAAAGCAGTCTTCAAAAATACACTGGACAAATACAGCTCGACAGAAAAAGAGACACCAGCCAGAGAGAAAGTAATGGAGGCAGTGGTGGAAAAAATAGAGAAAATGGAAAGAGGATTCGAGGCAATGATCGAGGAAATAAAATATATATATATATATATTGGAAAAGCAAGTGGAGGAGCTGAAGAGAGAAATGAAAGAGGAAAGGGAAAGAAGGGAAAGAAGGGAAAGAGAGACAGACAGAGAGAAAGGAGAGTGGGAATGGGAAAAGAAAGAATTATTGGGTAGAATCAGAAGAATTGGAGAGGATCAGGACAGGGCAGAGAGAGAGGAAAGAAGAAGAAACATAGTAATCAAGGGAGTGGACTGGAACGAAGGAAGCAATGAAGAGACAGTAAAGGAGTTTATAAACGAAAAAATGAGGATAGGGGCAGAAGTAGAAAAAGCACATATGATAAAGGTGGGGTGGGGGGGGGGGGGGCAAGAACACAATAAAAGTGGCAACGATGAAATCAATGGAGGAAAAAATAAGGATAATGAAGGAGAAAAGCAAATGGGAAAAGCAAGGGGGAAAAGGCTGACAAAAAAAGAAAGGGATGGGAAGCAACACATAAGAAGAGTAGCCAGAGAAAGAATGGAACAAGGCGAATATGTAAGGACAGGATACAAGAAACTAACAATAGAAAACAAATGGTACAGGTGGAACGAAAACGAAGAGAGGCTGGAGGAAGAAAGAAAGAGAGGGGAAGGAAAATGAAAAAAGAGGAACAGGAGGGGGGACTACAATGGGGATGAAAACGTGCTTCTGAAATGTAGCAGGGTTAATAAGTAAGGACAAAAGAGAAAAGTTAAAATATAGACTACCCAAAGAATTCGACTGGAAATGCAGGGCAGCAATGACAGTAAGGAAAAAAGGAAGAGCAAAGGGAAGAATAACGACGGGTATAAATAAAAACCTAAGAGAAATAGGATATAAAGGAATTAGTGATAATATAGTTGGAAGAAAAATAATATACAATTACAAGACGTATAGGATAATGATGGTTTATAATCAAGATACATAAGGGACATGGAAAAAAATAGAGGAAAGAGTAGACGGAAGAGAAGAGGAAGTGGTGATCATCGGCGGAGACTGGAACGCAAGAACGGGAGAAGAGGGAGGGTCGATAAACGAGGACGTAGGGAAAGAAAAAAACAGACGATCAAAAGACAAGACAATAAACATGGAAGGAAGAACACTGCTAAAGATAATCAATGGCAGCGATAAAGAAGGAGAGGAGCGGACCTATATTGGCGAGAGAGGAAACTCAGTAATATACTATGTGATTGGCAATCAGGTGGCGACAGAAGAAATAATTTACATGAAAATAGGAAAAAGAACAGAGTCAGGCCACATGCCGTTAGAAATAGAAATAGGGGGGGGGCGGAATTACAAAAAAAAAATGAGGAAAAGGAAGAAGAAGAGAAGGAGAAGAGGGAATGGACAAACAAAAGTGTGGAAAAATACTTGGACGAATGTAAAGACTGGACCTGCAACGGAAGAACAGTAGCGGAAATGTGGACAGAAATCAACAAGAAGATAAACGAAGCAATGCAAAAGAAGAAAGTAAAGATAAGGAATAGAAAGAGAGGAAAAGAGAGTAAAAGAGAGATGAGAAGGAAGGTGACAAAGTTTATGAAAGGAAAATACAGTAGAGAAGCTCTTATGGAGGAAAAAAGGCATTCAAATAGAGGTGCAAACAAAGAAAGGAAAGATACGAAGAAGAAGAAATGGTGAAAATCAAGAAGATCAAAACAGAACAAGAAGCGTGGAAATACATAAATAAATACAGAAGAAGAAGAGAGAATATAGATGAAGATTATATGAAATAAGCGAGGAAGAGTGGAAAAATCATTTTATGGAAATTTTAGAAGGAACAGAGCACAAAGAGGGCAGGAAAAAAGAGGAGCATCGAGCAGAAGAGAAAATAATGGAGGAGAGAGAAGATAATATATAGAGAAGGAAGAGGAAGAGGATATACAAACTAAGAAACTTGAAGGAGAAGAAAGCAATGGGGGAAGGCGGGTTAGAAAATGAAGTATGGAAGTATGCACCGAAGGAAGTGGGTGAAGCGTTATGGGCTCTGTTAAGGAAAATATGGAATGGGGTGGGGATACCAGAAGATTGGAAAAAAGGAGCAAATATGTCCGATATATAAAAAGAGGGACAAGAGAGCAGGGAAGGGTTACAGAAAAGTAACATTAATGGATACAGCATACAAGATCTGTGCAGGGATACTGCACGAACGACTGAAGGCAGAGATTGAAAACAAACTGAAAGAGAGCCAATTCGGATTCAGAAAAGAAGGACGCGGTATTTGTGATAAACCATATCATAGACAAACAGTTGAGTAGAGAAAAAGAAAAACTACATGCCTGCTTTGCGGACTTAAAAGCGGCGTTCGACAGGCTAAACAGAAAGAAATTGGAGGAGAAAATGAGAAACATGGGGATTAACGAAAACTTAACCAGAAGGATTAAAGAGATATACGCAGAAACAAAGAATGTGGTAAGAATCAAGAATAACAACACAAAAGAATTTTGGACAGTGAGGGGAGTCAGACAAGGATGCCCGTTGAGCCCTACGTTGTTTAACATCTACGTGGCGGGGCTGGAAGAAGAATTAAGGAAAGGACAAGTCGGGGGGGGGGGCATAGTGGTAGGAGAAAGAAAGGTATGGTCATTGACATATGCAGACGATATTGTGCTGATGGTTGATAGAGAGGAGAAGCTAAAGGAAATGCTAAAGAGATTCGAAATATTTTTAAAGGAAACCGAATTGGAACTGAGCACGAAAAAGGCCAAGAGTGTAGTTTTCGAGAAAAACGAAAAAACAAGAGGAGACAAAGAAAATGGAAATGGGGAGAACGAGAATTAGAAGAAGTGGACGAGATAAGATACCTAGGGTACATACTACTGAAAAAACGGTAGTGATGAGAAACACATGGAAGACAGGAAAAAGAGAGCAAGAATAGCAATGAAGAAAACATGGGGCGTGGAAGAAAAAATTTCCAAACAGGACAACAAGAGGAGAATGAAGATGTTTGGAACGGCGCTGTTTGGAGCATAGGTATGAGGCTGGAACATGGAAGAAAGGCTGGATAGAATACAAAGAAGATATGTGAAATGGAGCTTAGGTTTAGATATGACAACACCGAATTATATATCGATAGAAGAATGTAAGCTAACAGAAATCAAAGAAAAAGTATTAGGAAGAGCAGCAAGGTATGAAGGGAAAGCCATAAAGTCAAAAAAGGAACTAGTAAAGAAGTGCATAAAGGAAAGAGAGAGAAACTGGGGAAATGGCCAATAACGGAAAAGAGCAAGAAAGAGAAAGAAGGGACTAGAAAGGATGAGAAATGGAGGGACACAGATGGAAGTAAGAGAAGAGCAAGAAAAGATGACACTAGACCAAATTATAGAAGAAAGGAGAAAGAGAGAAGCAGAAGAGAGGGGGGAAAGGATAAGGGAATCAAAGTATGACAAACATTATAGAAAAATCGTCAAAGAAGAGTTAGCAAAATACTTAGAAGGGAGGATGAAGTGGAAGGACAGAAAAATATTAGCAAGATTCAGATGTGGAAACGAGACTAAATCAAGGGAATACTGGAAAGAAGAGGGAGAAAAAAGATGCAAGCTATGTAAAAAGAAAGAAGAAGACCTGAGACACGTAATAGAAGAATGAGAAATAACAGGAGAACCAAGGGACACAGAAAACAACAACAACAACAACAACAACAACAACAACAACAACAACAACAACAACAACAACAACAACAACAACAACAACAACAACAACAACAACAACAACAACAACAACAACAACAACAACAACAACAACAACAACAACAACAACAACAACAACAACAACAACAACAACAACAACAACAACAACAACAACAACAACAACAACAACAACAACAACAACAACAACAACAACAACAACAACAACAACAACAACAACAACAACAACAACAACAACAACAACAACAACAACAACAACAACAACAACAACAACAACAACAACAACAACAACAACAACAACAACAACAACAACAACAACAACAACAACAACAACAACAACAACAACAACAACAACAACAACAACAACAACAACAACAACAACAACAACAACAACAACAACAACAACAACAACAACAACAACAACAACAACAACAACAACAACAACAACAACAACAACAACAACAACAACAACAACAACAACAACAACAACAACAACAACAACAACAACAACAACAACAACAACAACAACAACAACAACAACAACAACAACAACAACAACAACAACAACAACAACAACAACAACAACAACAACAACAACAACAACAACAACAACAACAACAACAACAACAACAACAACAACAACAACAACAACAACAACAACAACAACAACAACAACAACAACAACAACAACAACAACAACAACAACAACAACAACAACAACAACAACAACAACAACAACAACAACAACAACAACAACAACAACAACAACAACAACAACAACAACAACAACAACAACAACAACAACAACAACAACAACAACAACAACAACAACAACAACAATAATAATAATAATAATAATGATAATGATGATGATAGTTATCCTTACTCATCCTCAATTATTAACAAATCACACACCCATACATTCTAATTAAAACGTTAAAAACCTTCCTTATTTTATTTTGTTTTTTTTTTTATTATGGGTAATAGCACAGAAATCCCCATGCTATAGTAATTAGCAAATGATACAAAAATGTAAGTATTTGTAGAAACAAATAAGAACGTTTAATAAAGGAAAAATTAAAAAGAAAATGATAGATACTTCTACCTCTCAGAGGGATCAAGCAAAAGGACCAAACGCATCGAGATCTACAGTAAGACACGGTAAACCGGCCTATCCTGTTCAATATCCATGTTTAGTGTCCTATTATAAATGTATGGCATGAACAAGAACGGCAATCAAAATAATAAATCAGCAATAGCATTCGTAAATGATATGTTAATTACATCAGAAACAATAAACCGTGACAAATAAAAATCCAGCTGCAAGACCTAGTCAAGAAAGTAGAAAATTGCGCTTTCCAACACGGAAGCTAAGAATCTACACCCATAAATGTGAAACAATCTCGTTCAGTCCATATATTTCAAAAACTTCAAAAGCAAAGTACGACGTGAGAATAAATTCGAAAATATTCTTCCATACAACAGAAAATATCAACGGAAAATTTTCCGATGCAAACAAAGTTAGATGCTTCGGAGTCCATCTAAACTTCGGGTTAAATCACAACGACAACATAAAGACACAGTTATAGAAAGCAGATAAATTCTTCTTATACCTCATAAGACTACCTTACTCGAAAGATTCGCACAGATCAATGAAACTTCACTGCTACAAAACACTAATTAGACCAACCATTCTAATGTATGGTCGTTAAATCTGTTTCAATGTAAGTGTCAACGCCACGGAAAAATTAAGAATCATTGAAAGAAAATACATCACAGCATGTTTAGGAATATATAGATTGCCAGAATTGAAATTTAGCAAATATAGCAAATCACAAGCTATACGAAGAGCCCAAATTAATCCATATCGATTCTTCATTCTTAAATTAGTCAGACCACTGGTCAAAGATACACAAAATAATCATAAACTTCATCGTCGCCCACAATCTATAGTCAAACCCGTTATACCATAAACACATTCAAAAAACAGGTTATTTCCCCCCGGAATCCTTCACCTGTTTAGATAGCGTGAAATTAATCCAAAACAATAATAACTTAGCATTATTCTATCACTACAGCAGAAACGTAATAATAAAAAATACTGTACGATAGCGACATAGACCATAAGGATAGCAATATAAGACTTATGTATAAATTGTCAACCGTAGATTTAAGTGAGACACTCAAAGACAATAAAGATAAATATAGGTGGCTAACCACCGTAGAAAATTAAATTATAGCGATAAGAAAACCCTATGTTTAGTTAGTAAATGAACCAAAGATTGTAAGCAAAGATCACAAAAGAACAATGCAAATGTCACGTAAACTTGAGGGTTAGACGATAAAATAAAATAGCTGAGTCGTAACACAACTATTAATTTTGTTTTCATTAATCTTTATTATGAATTCAGCAATCACAATGAAATACACACTGAATTAACACACACAAATCACAATTCACTCCAATCACCTTATGTAAAACTTAGTTACACTGATACGTTAAGTACGCGACTGTTATAAGGATAGAGACCGGTAAAGATATGTTGACTATTCTAAGGATACGGAATAAGTGAAGTTTTACTGACGATACTGTGTCTGGGGAAAGCTAGGGATGGGTGTGTCTAAGGACACGGGACTATCGGACTTGTTGATGATAATTTTGGTTAAGGAAGTGAGGGTAGTAGACATCTTTCTCCGATTGGATAATAAGACGGTTGGTGGACCAGGAAGGGTTTTAGCCGCCCTCGTGAGAAAGTTGCTAACGCAACATACCAGACGCGAGGAAAACCTACTTTCCCTGTTAACCCGTAGTAAACAATAAACGTAAAAGGAAATCTAAGACAAGAGATACTCGCTTGGCCTGAAGGACCTTAACTATGAAAATTCCAAGACCGCTGGTGGGTACTTAGGACTACTGAGGGCACGCGCCAAGAATGTGCAGACATCTGGGCGCCATCCTGCCCGCGGTGTGTGGCCTGGTCTCTGATGTGAATTGACGTTATACAAACACAGTTAAATTAAGAAAATGTTCCCTGCAATTGTGTAATCATATATACGTAATTATATATCTCATACGTTTATTCTCTTTCTTCCCCCTCCTAAAATGTCAGCGATCCATAATACAATATCGGGCCTCCCTATACTAGTTTGTAAGTTCATAGTCTAAGGAATGGTTACATTGTAAGTCAATAAATGGTAGTATGAAGTGCAACGTTTATGTGAGCACCTATACTAGGCGTACATTACGCAAACATTAAAAACTTCCCACAAGCTGAGACCCTCAACTCATAAATCAAATTCTTTTTATTTTTGATTCATTGTGGTAAATGAAATCATTTACCAACATATTTGTCACACTTTTCTCATTCAGATAAGACCAACCACGATATAATTTGGAGCATATTTGCTTACTGAGTAAATGATAATTAAATACATATCAATAAGTAAATCTAACATCACAAATATATTAGTAAAAGTTTAATTTTGGAAAAGTTAGAAATAAAAAAGTTTTACTTTTGATTCAGCACATAGATACATTGTCTCCGCGCTATCTGCCACTGGACCATATTACACCACCACAAAATATCCCGAAGTTCTTGTTGGACTCAACGGGTATAACATCGCATATACTTTGCATATTTACTGCATAGACCTCCGCAGTTTATTTAATTTTTTATAATCATTGTAACAAAAGTTAGTGTTATAATTTCATTTTATTGCAGCATAAGTCCAGTTTTTGTGTGTGCAATAAAATATTGTTATACCACTATCACCAGGAACGATGTGTAAAAGTACACTTACAAGAAAAGATAAAAATTTATTTCACAGTTATACTTAAATGTGGCATAAAGAGTAATATCTGAAAGAAAATTTCAGAAACATTGATTTCCAGAATTATTTCATTACTTTCCACATACAGTTGTCAATATCCACAGTTGGCTGAATCCCACATGTAGAGTGTAATAAAAGAAGAACAAGACAATACGATAAAATGTTGTAAGAAGCAAGAAATTCTAACAGTGAAATAAATAAAAAAAAAACAGAAAAAGATAAAACACATAATAGGAAACTACAACGGAACAAAGAAATCTCAAGAAAGTAGACAGTTACAACTAAAATGGTAGAGGAAAGAAACACAAGAGGAAAATTAGAAAAACACATCATAAACAGCAAAATGGCAACAAAAGACAAAGAATAGATAACAACAAGTATAAACAAAGGAAATATAGTTGTGAACACAGGGAATAAAGGCATGAAATTTGAAATCCTGAAAAAGATAGATATGTTTAGGGAAATGAGAAATTTTTTTTTTTTTTATTTATTTGTTGAAATTACAATCAATTCTCGCGTTGAGAAGAAATGAGAAATATGAAAGACAAATTAAAGGAGATAAGAAAGGCAAATAATATATTTAGTTACACCTAATACAAGATGTTAAGCTAGAGAAAAATAACGGGAGATAAGGAAATAAAATGGATAGAAAAAAGAAGAAAACTTGAAACTACAAGATAAGATAGATGAACTCGAAGGGATGACGATAAATTAAAAGTGATAAATGAAGCGGAATATATTGAAGAGATAAAAACAAAACACCATTAAAAGCTGCTACAGTTATACTTTCAGACCAGAAGAATAAGATGAGAGTATAAGTAAATGAAAAGATATGGAACATTTAAGGACATTAGATATAGCATTGCAAAGAAAGGACAAGATCATACATGATCTATCACAAACGCTATCATACTTTGAGAAAAATATATTTTTTATCTTTCTTAAAATCCTTTTTAAGAAGGAAAAATGATTTGAAACAAGAACAAAAGAAACTTTCAATCATTTTTCTTGCCTTAAATCGCAGTGTAAAAATAAAGATGAAAAAAATGTTATAGCGGATTGTAAAGACAATACAATGAACGAGCATACCTTGTTGTCGCGAATTGAAACGTTGCTCGTCACCGTGCGTGTCTGATTTGACGTGTAAGACATTTCCTTGCGGAAGTTGACCCTCTAGTTGTTGGCGCGAGGTTCGCCGCTAACGGTTGCTGCGATGCTGATGATGATGTGATCATGTGTATCACTGTATGATTTACTGCTGTATCTCTGTTCACTTGATCGTCCAATGCTCGTGATCCGGCTCGAAGGACCAAATGTTACGACCGTTCGCGTAGAGACGCGATCGCGAGGGAAACGTGTGAGCGGGAGACGTAAATTTTTGCTACGATTATGATAATCGACGCCGCGAATTAGTCGTTCCCCTGTTTCGTTTAGAATAACAGAGATAGTTCAAATGATTTTAACTTTGAATTAACACAGTTAATATAAACGTGTATATTTAACGATATTTAAAGTTATAATGAATACGTCACAAATGATTTAACGATGATACAATTAGTTTGTTACAGTAATTTGACCCGATTTTATGATATTTCTCGATGTATTCGTTAGACTAAGCGACTTTGATTTTATTCGTCTGAACCTTTCGATGCATCCCGTTTGAATTCTCATTTGCCACTGACTGCCCTTCCATTTGGTCCTTTGTCTTCTCTGAGATACGACCCCCACTACGCTCGGATCACGCCACCGTTCGCGCCTATGATCACGTATACCAGCTTCTTTCTTTATGCGGATAAAATAACGCACCGAAGGCGAATAGATGTTTCTGGAACTCGCTGCTTGACGACAACTATGCGTTTATCGCTACTTTGTGTATATCTCGACGGTCATGTAAGACGATCTGTTTACGACGGTTAGGAACACGGCCTATAGTAAGCCTTGGGGCGTAATAAACGGAGAGAATAGAATAATCTTCTTTCTCTGTGGGATGTTAGAGACTGATGTGTACAAATCGAAACCGCTGAGGAGAATATCGAAAGGCGAGTGTCACAAATAAGTGAAGAGATATTATTGAGCGTCTTTAAAAACATGTTACGAAGAAATAATAAATGTACTGAATATCAAGGCGGGCATATTTAACAATATTTGTAATTATTTTTATGCATATTAATTGTAAGTTATCCATCCTTATCAGGAGCACGAAATTACACAATTAACAATTATCGAGATCGTCAAACTTTAAAACGACGAAATTTTCGGCTCTCTCGTTAAGTACCGAAAGAACTGAGTTACAGTTAAAGGTACGCGAAATTACATTAGAGAAATTAATGCAACGTGTTACGCCATGCGGCTTACCATAGATCATATTCTTAACTGTCGATCGCGGCACTGTAATGTCGCAGACGGATCGTCGCGGCTGCCCGGCAAACAAACATTGTAGTGGCAAGCGCATGGTTCATTAAGCATGTAGTCTGGTTCTTGGTGTCGGGTACTTTCCTGAGATTTAATATCATATACAGCACCCGGGCAACCCTAGAAGCCATCGGAGTTGGGATACGCCCAACCAGCGCACTCGGTACACAGTACCGGTTACCTCAAATAATCGCCCGCAGGAGGCACTCTCGTCTCAGGTCGAACGGGGCCCTTTCCAAGCCCTTCCGTCTGCCGGGACGGTATCCGGAGCAGGTGGGACGCTGCTCACCCGCCGAAGGCCACTCGGGGGACTTTGTCCCCCTTAAACCAGCCCTCTTGCCAGCACTTGGCCACAACCACTGCCACCACGAGTCCATACCCATAATTGGTCGAGCCGAGGGTTCGCTACGCCCTCAGGGCTAACACTCGACCGCCCGTGGTACCGTTCATATGTCAACGGTGGGACCGCGCGTGTGGATGTACCGCCACGTCTCTGCTGCACGGTTTACCTGCACACCGTGCAGTCAGACCCAGATGAGACTCACGTAAGCGCGAGTTGAGGAAACGTACCTCGGCGGCTCTCCCGACGGTCTCACCCTTGGCTTCAGGATCGTGGGTGCGCTACTACCCAAGGCTCCGTGGGGAAGATGTTTGTCTTACACCACAGCAACCTTCCTTGCGGTGTACATAGAGGACTCACGTAAGCGGGACGCTTGTCCCGACGGTCCTCCCTGGCTGCGGGACCGTGGGTTTGCCAGCCCCCATAGACTCGCAAAAGCGAATCCTCCCTGCGAGAGGTTCATTAAGCAGGGCGACCTCCAGAAACGTCGATTCGTGGCCGTTATTTTACCTCGCGTAAAAGAATGTGGCGTGATCCGAACGTAGTGGGGGTCGCCTTCCAGAAAAAAACGGAAAAAATCGAAAGGCGTGCAGAACTTTTCGAGAAGCCGAACCGTCAACACATCTCTTATATCGCGCATTACTTATCAAGCAAAACGCAGTTACATTTCTTTTTGTTGTTCTCTTTATGTCTTCCCAGTTGATAATTTGTTAAAATAAACGTTAATTTATTTGTGTTAATTCTGTGGAATTCATTGAACTACCGTTATTATCCTAATCGAAATGAGGGAATCGATCAGTTCGTGGCGTCGATTATTTAATCGTAACGGGAACTTGCAACTCTCGTTGACGTGCTATCTCGCGATCGCGTCTCTCCGCGAACGATCGAAACACAACGTTCAAACGACAATTGATAGTCCTGACGAAATAAACGTCGCTCAGAGAGTCGAAAATTTGTCTCTTCAAATTTTAAGCGGATACGAGTTATCCCCACTACTTCGCGGAACTGATCACTGCAAGTAGTTTCCGGTGTTTTCTTTGTCTGCTCCAGCGATAACGCAATTACTCATAAATTGCCAAAATAAGAAAAACGAAGTTTTCATATTTTTTATTTCATTGTTATAAAACGATTTAATTGGATTTTTGAGAATCTCACGATCAAAATGATATTGGACGATAGCTAAACTCTGGAAATGCGCAACGTTCGGTCAACTGCACAGAAGACCATGCCTAAGTCCGACACAATTCTTTGAAGTTACAATGAATGTTGATACTAAATCCGTCGTTTAGAGATACCTTGGCTTCTTATGACACTAAGTTAAACAACTTCCGTTATTTGCTGACTAGTCCAAATGGATCCAGACACTGGTTAAATTATATTTCTTTTGACTTTATTTGTCTAGATATAAAATCTGTAAGGTATCTCGTTGTATCTCAATTGCTTCTCTTCTTTCTTATTCCTACATTCACCGTATTCACAAAACAACGATCCAAAGACAAGTAACAGCGGTCAGTTTGTGAAAAGTGCTCGTTAAAAAATCCTAAATTACAACGAAACGAAATTGTTCAACACCTTAAAATTGAAAATTACCGAACTAAGTAGGAAAAAGGCCACAATGGTTGTAGAAAAACAGAATAATTGTATTATAATTCACCAATATCTGTGGCAGGCTAGCGCGATTTTCAATTTAACAAAATTACATCGTAATTATATTTCAGGTATGCATGAACCAAAATACTAATCATAAAAAGAAATTTGCTATATGTAGCGAAAAACCGTGTTACGTCGCGCGAGATAAACCGTACGCCATCATCTCGTTGTCAAACTTCGGCGCCTCTACACGAGATGTCTGAGGGAGGGAGTCTACCCACGAGCGTGGCGGACGGCGAGGCTGGTCTTACTCCGTAAAGAGGGCCGAACGGCGACATTGCTGTCGGCATATCGGCCGATTTTTCAATTTTGGACGATTTGTACGAGAAAGAAATGATCAGACCAAGCAATTCACCATACGCAATCCCTTGTTGTATTAGTGCGGAAAAAGAATAAAAAATGCATCTCTGCGTCATCTACGGGGAATTAAATAAGATCACCGTGAAAGACAATTTTCCGGTGCCTTTTACGACAAAAGAGAAGAATTAGAATTCCTAAAGTACCTACTATACAAAATAAAAGCGCAAATGAAACAAGAATTCGCAAACGCTATAAACCATTACTGGACAAATAAAATAAGAAACATCTCCAAAAACGACTCAGCCAACATGTTCCCACAAATAAATCAAATCTTCAGACCAAAAGGACAAAGCTCCATCCCACCTCTCAAATTGCCCCCAGAAGAAACCTCCCTCATCCAAGAAGCAGGTATAACAATACACAACACCACCAAAGACATCGAGGGTAACTTCATAATAACTAAAACAACGGAAAAACTAGACATCATCGGCACCCACTTTTCCAAAATACACACACAAAACGAACACATGGGACGAGATCAACTAAACAGAATTATCATCACCGAAACAAACTTAAAAATGAAATGGAACAAGACAAAACGCTAAACAAAACAGTCTGTACATTCTCAAACGAAAACACCGTAGACAACCCCAAACAACCAGATCCAGAAATAAACTACTTCACAAATTACAATCAACCAAACACAATCTTCTCCAAACTAAACAACAAAAAATCCTCCGGCTTCGACGGCATCCCAAACGTTTTACTCAAGCGCCTACCGAACAAAATAAAATGGTACTACACACTACTCTTCAACAATGCTCTAAACAACACATATTTCCCCAGAAAATGGAAAAAAGCCAAATTGATAGCTATTACAAAAAAAGACAAAGACGGCTCATCGCCCGCAAACCTACGACCCATAAGTCTCCTCCCCAACATAAGCAAAGTACTTGAAATAATCATAAACAACCCCCTAACTTCCATCTGCACAAAAAATGACATAATCGCAGAAAATCAATTTGGCTTCAGGCACAACCACTCCACAATCCACGCAATAAACAAACTTACGTCGGACATCTGCTGGGCCCTAAACGCAAAACAACGAGTAGCCGCCTGCTTAATAGACCTCGAAAAAGCTTTTGACACAGTCTGGATCCCAGATCTCATATACAAATTGATCAAGATAAACCTTCCTAAACATCTAATTAAAATAGTCTGGGACATGATCACAAGCAGAACATTCGTAATGACCGAAGGTTCAAACACATCAAGCAAAGAATTCTCCATAACAAATGGTCTGCAACAAGGTACAGTAAATTCCCCGCTACTTTTCAGTATTTACAATAGTGACTTTCTAAACCTCTTTAATTTCAATACATCCACCCACAAGCGCTCCATAGCCTTCGCAGATGATCTAATCATCTACGTAACAGGCCGCAAAACTAAGACAATAAAAACTGAACTGCAAGAACTTTTCGAAAAAATAAACGACTATTACCACGCGTGGAAACTAAAAATCAACACAAGCAAATGCGAAACCATACTATTCAGACCCAAGTTAAGTGAAATCGACCCAACAGAAAGAGAACACTGCCGAAAATTCCAAGTAAGAGAAAAAGCAAACAAAGGGGCACTCATACCACACAAAAACTGCTCATCCTTACGGCGTACTCTCAATAGCCTTAAGCACCCGTCATAAATCCGAGTAATTTGCTTGCTAAGGTCCTTCCGACTCAACAAATGTATTTTTCTCAATCACTTTTAGACTGTTATCTACCACGGCTTGCCAAGGGAGAGTTGGGTTTTTCCACGTACGATGCTTCCTAATAACAACTTTCTATCGAGGGCAGCTAAGACCCTTCTTAGTCCGCCAACCTTCGTTTAACCAATTAACAACGAAGCCTATTTCCCTCACTCTCTTAGCCAAAATCGTCATCAACAAATCCGATGGTCCCGTGCGCTAGACACACCCATCACTAGCTTTCCTCCGACACAGCATCGTCACTCAACTTCACTTCTTCTACACCGTTGGAAAAGTCACCTCGTTCTCTTACGACATCGGGAGAGTCAAGTCAACTAGTCAGTTTAACGCTAACGCCTAACGTGGCAGTCTAAGCATAACGCTAGAGTAGCATAATTCACGTAAACTATTTTAGTCGGTTCTCGGTATTGTCGAACATACATCTCCTCTACTAAATATATTATAGTGCTACGTCCACTAATACACTAAATCCAATTATAAGAGCCCTGCTCTAACGTACACATCTATCTTATCTTCGTGCGATAAGTGATTATCTATTTATCTATGCTCAACAGTGTAATCTAAGTGTTGGAAATATATAATTTACAATTCTGTGAATCACAGTGTTATACAAACTAAATCATCCCTATTATCTCAACGGAAATCAGGGGATCGGTCAATTCGTGGCGTCGATTGCTATAATCGTAACGGGAATTTACGACTCTCGTTGACGTCTCTCCTCGCGATTACGTCTCCCCGCGATTGGTCGAAACTACATAAAGAATGGTTTCCATCACGTAAGGGTTTCAAAATCATCTATTAAATATACATCTTTTGTACAGTTCGCACACCTGAAATTGCCTTTAGAGCTTACTAATGCCCCGCGTGTTTTTCAATGATATATTAATTTTGTATTTACCAATCTCGTTAAAAAGAATAAAGTCGTACTATATTTAGATGATATTTTAGTCGCTACAGAAACGCTTAAAGAACATATTTTGATTTTTTGAATGTTTGAAGAAATTTTTCATTTAGCTGTATAAAACGATTTACAATTCCATTTAGACAGATTTTCTTTTTTCATACCGCGAAGTTACATATCTTGGCTAACTAATTTTAATGAATCTAGTATTCGTTCCAGTCGAGACGGCATTGAATATGTCCGAGACTATCCACTGCCACGAACGGCGAAAGACGTACTGCATTTTGTGAACCCCGCAAGCTATTTTAGGTATTTTATTCCAAATTTTTCTATTTTAACGAAATCCCTATATGAATTATTAAGAAACGATGCGAATTTCCAGTTTGGCGCGAAAGAAAATACGGCCTTTACGTGTTTAAAAAGGTAAATTAGCTGATAAACCGGTTTTGATTATCTATTCCCCGATTTTAAAACAGAGTTGCATTGTGATGCCATCGCAAGTGATTTCGGCGCGGTATTAATTAAAAAACAAACGGACGGTTTCTTTCGACTTATATTTTATTTTAGTAAACGAACCACTATCGTAGAGTCAAAATATTGCAGCTTCGAGCTGGAACGTTTAGCCGTTATTCATGCCATCAATAGGTTCCATATTGATATTTATGGGATTCATTTTAAGATCGTTACCCATTACGATAGTTCGCGTCTCACGTTAAGCAAACAAACGGTCGACCCACGCATTGCGCAATGGGTGATCTTACAAAATTGAATGTGAAAATGTCACATGTTGACGCATTAAGCTATTGCTGCAGTGACCTTATCTTAGATCCAAACTCAAACAAATTGTTAAATCAGGAAATCCAACAGACAACTTTCGTTAAATACATCTGGAGTTACATCTGGGTCATAAGTTGAACTGGATGAAACACATACAAGAAAAAACTAAACACTTACATCTAATCAGAAATTCCATGTAGCTCGTAGCAAGAAAATCTAAATCAGACATATGCAGCCTGGTCTTATGAACTACAAAAATGGGGCATGGTTGCCAAATCAAATATGAAGAAAACAGAAACCTTCCAATCAACTATACTAACATCGATACTAAGTGCACACAAAATTCTCTAAAGCATATCACGACAAAATGGACAATTACATAAACTCGCTTGCCAAAAATAGTAATCCTTACTTGGGCTTTCGGTTCGGTTCGGGCCGAGGGTAACACACGGACGGAGATCTCTGTGGAAAAAGTGAAGTGTGAAGGGAAAAAGGAACAGGAAGCATAAAGAGGCATGAAGAAGGGAAAATAAAGAGTGAGCATACGAGGAGAAGGCAAAAGAAAAGCGAAAAAGGAGACAAGAACGAGAGAAAGCTACAAATAAGAAAAACTAGAAAAGAAGAGATTAGGAGGCTAGAAGCGCGGCAAAACAAAGTAAGGTAGGGAAACGGCAGATGGCGACAAACAGGGGAAGACCAAGGAGTACTGGTAAAGCAGTCTTCAAAAATACACTGGACAAATACAGCTCGACAGAAAAAGAGACACCAGCCAGAGAGAAAGTAATGGAGGCAGTGGTGGAAAAAATAGAGAAAATGGAAAGAGGATTCGAGGCAATGATCGAGGAAATAAATTATATATATATATATATTGGAAAAGCAAGTGAAGGAGCTGAAGAGAGAAATGAAAGAGGAAAGGGAAAGAAGGGAAAGAAGGGAAAGAGAGACAGACAGAGAGAAAGGAGAGTGGGAATGGGAAAAGAAAGAATTATTGGGTAGAATCAGAAGAATTGGAGAGGATCAGGACAGGGCAGAGAGAGAGAGGAAAGAAGAAGAAACATAGTAATCAAGGGAGTGGACTGGAACGAAGGAAGCAATGAAGAGACAGTAAAGGAGTTTATAAACGAAAAAATGAGGATAGGGGCAGAAGTAGAAAAAGCACATATGATAAAGGTGGGGTGGGGGGGGGGCAAGAACACAATAAAAGTGGCAACGATGAAATCAATGGAGGAAAAAATAAGGATAATGAAGGAGAAAAGCAAATGGGAAAAGCAAGGGGGAAAAGGCTGACAAAAAAAGAAAGGGATGGGAAGCAACACATAAGAAGAGTAGCCAGAGAAAGAATGGAACAAGGCGAATATGTAAGGACAGGATACAAGAAACTAACAATAGAAAACAAATGGTACAGGTGGAACGAAAACGAAGAGAGGCTGGAGGAAGAAAGAAAGAGAGGGGAAGGAAAATGAAAAAAGAGGAACAGGAGGGGGGACTACAATGGGGATGAAAACGTGCTTCTGAAATGTAGCAGGGTTAATAAGTAAGGACAAAAGAGAAAAGTTAAAATATAGACTACCCAAAGAATTCGACTGGAAATGCAGGGCAGCAATGACAGTAAGGAAAAAAGGAAGAGCAAAGGGAAGAATAACGACGGGTATAAATAAAAACCTAAGAGAAATAGGATATAAAGGAATTAGTGATAATATAGTTGGAAGAAAAATAATATACAATTACAAGACGTATAGGATAATGATGGTTTATAATCAAGATACATAAGGGACATGGAAAAAAATAGAGGAAAGAGTAGACGGAAGAGAAGAGGAAGTGGTGATCATCGGCGGAGACTGGAACGCAAGAACGGGAGAAGAGGGAGGGTCGATAAACGAGGACGTAGGGAAAGAAAAAAACAGACGATCAAAAGACAAGACAATAAACATGGAAGGAAGAACACTGCTAAAGATAATCAATGGCAGCGATAAAGAAGGAGAGGAGCGGACCTATATTGGCGAGAGAGGAAACTCAGTAATATACTATGTGATTGGCAATCAGGTGGCGACAGAAGAAATAATTTACATGAAAATAGGAAAAAGAACAGAGTCAGGCCACATGCCGTTAGAAATAGAAATAGGGGGGGGGGGCGGAATTACAAAAAAAAAATGAGGAAAAGGAAGAAGAAGAGAAGGAGAAGAGGGAATGGACAAACAAAAGTGTGGAAAAATACTTGGACGAATGTAAAGACTGGACCTGCAACGGAAGAACAGTAGCGGAAATGTGGACAGAAATCAACAAGAAGATAAACGAAGCAATGCAAAAGAAGAAAGTAAAGATAAGGAATAGAAAGAGAGGAAAAGAGAGTAAAAGAGAGATGAGAAGGAAGGCGACAAAGTTTATGAAAGGAAAATACAGTAGAGAAGCTCTTATGGAGGAAAAAAGGCATTCAAATAGAGGTGCAAACAAAGAAAGGAAAGATACGAAGAAGAAGAAATGGTGAAAATCAAGAAGATCAAAACAGAACAAGAAGCGTGGAAATACATAAATAAATACAGAAGAAGAAGAGAGAATATAGATGAAGATTATATGAAATAAGCGAGGAAGAGTGGAAAAATCATTTTATGGAAATTTTAGAAGGAACAGAGCACAAAGAGGGCAGGAAAAAAGAGGAGCATCGAGCAGAAGAGAAAATAATGGAGGAGAGAGAAGATAATATATAGAGAAGGAAGAGGAAGAGGATATACAAACTAAGAAACTTGAAGGAGAAGAAAGCAATGGGGGAAGGCGGGTTAGAAAATGAAGTATGGAAGTATGCACCGAAGGAAGTGGGTGAAGCGTTATGGGCTCTGTTAAGGAAAATATGGAATGGGGTGGGGATACCAGAAGATTGGAAAAAAGGAGCAAATATGTCCGATATATAAAAAGAGGGACAAGAGAGCAGGGAAGGGTTACAGAAAAGTAACATTAATGGATACAGCATACAAGATCTGTGCAGGGATACTGCACGAACGACTGAAGGCAGAGATTGAAAACAAACTGAAAGAGAGCCAATTCGGATTCAGAAAAGAAGGACGCGGTATTTGTGATAAACCATATCATAGACAAACAGTTGAGTAGAGAAAAAGAAAAACTACATGCCTGCTTTGCGGACTTAAAAGCGGCGTTCGACAGGCTAAACAGAAAGAAATTGGAGGAGAAAATGAGAAACATGGGGATTAACGAAAACTTAACCAGAAGGATTAAAGAGATATACGCAGAAACAAAGAATGTGGTAAGAATCAAGAATAACAACACAAAAGAATTTTGGACAGTGAGGGGAGTCAGACAAGGATGCCCGTTGAGCCCTACGTTGTTTAACATCTACGTGGCGGGGCTGGAAGAAGAATTAAGGAAAGGACAAGTCGGGGGGGGGGGCATAGTGGTAGGAGAAAGAAAGGTATGGTCATTGACATATGCAGACGATATTGTGCTGATGGTTGATAGAGAGGAGAAGCTAAAGGAAATGCTAAAGAGATTCGAAATATTTTTAAAGGAAACCGAATTGGAACTGAGCACGAAAAAGGCCAAGAGTGTAGTTTTCGAGAAAAACGAAAAAACAAGAGGAGACAAAGAAAATGGAAATGGGGAGAACGAGAATTAGAAGAAGTGGACGAGATAAGATACCTAGGGTACATACTACTGAAAAAACGGTAGTGATGAGAAACACATGGAAGACAGGAAAAAGAGAGCAAGAATAGCAATGAAGAAAACATGGGGCGTGGAAGAAAAAATTTCCAAACAGGACAACAAGAGGAGAATGAAGATGTTTGGAACGCTGGTAGAGAACGTGGCGCTGTTTGGAGCATAGGTATGAGGCTGGAACATGGAAGAAAGGCTGGATAGAATACAAAGAAGATATGTGAAATGGAGCTTAGGTTTAGATATGACAACACCGAATTATATATCGATAGAAGAATGTAAGCTAACAGAAATCAAAGAAAAAGTATTAGGAAGAGCAGCAAGGTATGAAGGGAAAGCCATAAAGTCAAAAAAGGAACTAGTAAAGAAGTGCATAAAGGAAAGAGAGAGAAACTGGGGAAATGGCCAATAACGGAAAAGAGCAAGAAAGAGAAAGAAGGGACTAGAAAGGATGAGAAATGGAGGGACACAGATGGAAGTAAGAGAAGAGCAAGAAAAGATGACACTAGACCAAATTATAGAAGAAAGGAGAAAGAGAGAAGCAGAAGAGAGGGGGGAAAGGATAAGGGAATCAAAGTATGACAAACATTATAGAAAAATCGCCAAAGGAGAGTTAGCAAAATACTTAGAAGGGAGGATGAAGTGGAAGGACAGAAAAATATTAGCAAGATTCAGATGCGGAAACGAGACTAAATCAAGGGAATACTGGAAAGAAGAGGGAGAAAAAAGATGCAAGCTATGTAAAAAGAAAGAAGAAGACCTGAGACACGTAATAGAAGAATGAGAAATAACAGGAGAACCAAGGGACACAGAAAATAACAACAACAACAACAACAACAACAACAACAACAACAACAACAACAACAACAACAACAACAACAACAACAACAATAATGATAATGATAATGATAATGATGATGATAGTTATCCTTACTCATCCTCAATTATTAACAAATCACACACCCATACATTCTAATTAAAACGTTAAAAACCTTCCTTATTTTATTTTGTTTTTTTTTTTTATTATGGGTAATAGCACAGAAATCCCCATGCTATAGTAATTAGCAAATGATACAAAAATGTAAGTATTTGTAGAAACAAATAAGAACGTTTAATAAAGGAAAAATTAAAAAGAAAATGATAGATACTTCTACCTCTCAGAGGGATCAAGCAAAAGGACCAAACGCATCGAGATCTACAGTAAGACACGGTAAACCGGCCTATCCTGTTCAATATCCATGTTTAGTGTCCTATTATAAATGTATGGCATGAACAAGAACGGCAATCAAAATAATAAATCAGCAATAGCATTCGTAAATGATATGTTAATTACATCAGAAACAATAAACCGTGACAAATAAAAATCCAGCTGCAAGACCTAGTCAAGAAAGTAGAAAATTACGCTTTCCAACACGGAAGCTAAGAATCTACACCCATAAATGTGAAACAATCTCGTTCAGTCCATATATTTCAAAAACTTCAAAAGCAAAGTACGACGTGAGAATAAATTCGAAAATATTCTTCCATACAACAGAAAATATCAACGGAAAATTTTCCGATGCAAACAAAGTTAGATGCTTCGGAGTCCATCTAAACTTCGGGTTAAATCACAACGACAACATAAAGACACAGTTATAGAAAGCAGATAAATTCTTCTTATACCTCATAAGACTACCTTACTCGAAAGATTCGCACAGATCAATGAAACTTCACTGCTACAAAACACTAATTAGACCAACCATTCTAATGTATGGTCGTTAAATCTGTTTCAATGTAAGTGTCAACGCCACGGAAAAATTAAGAATCATTGAAAGAAAATACATCACAGCATGTTTAGGAATATATAGATTGCCAGAATTGAAATTTAGCAAATATAGCAAATCACAAGCTATACGAAGAGCCCAAATTAATCCATATCGATTCTTCATTCTTAAATTAGTCAGACCACTGGTCAAAGATACACAAAATAATCATAAACTTCATCGTCGCCCACAATCTATAGTCAAACCCGTTATACCATAAACACATTCAAAAAACAGGTTATTTCCCCCCGGAATCCTTCACCTGTTTAGATAGCGTGAAATTAATCCAAAACAATAATAACTTAGCATTATTCTATCACTACAGCAGAAACGTAATAATAAAAAATACTGTACGATAGCGACATAGACCATAAGGATAGCAATATAAGACTTATGTATAAATTGTCAACCGTAGATTTAAGTGAGACACTCAAAGACAATAAAGATAAATATAGGTGGCTAACCACCGTAGAAAATTAAATTATAGCGATAAGAAAACCGTATGTTTAGTTAGTAAATGAACCAAAGATTGTAAGCAAAGATCACAAAAGAACAATGCAAATGTCACGTAAACTTGAGGGTTAGACGATAAAATAAAATAGCTGAGTCGTAACACAACTATTAATTTTGTTTTCATTAATCTTTATTATGAATTCAGCAATCACAATGAAATACACACTGAATTAACACACACAAATCACAATTCACTCCAATCACCTTATGTAAAACTTAGTTACACTGATACGTTAAGTACGCGACTGTTATAAGGATAGAGACCGGTAAAGATATGTTGACTATTCTAAGGATACGGAATAAGTGAAGTTTTACTGACGATACTGTGTCTGGGGAAAGCTAGGGATGGGTGTGTCTAAGGACACGGGACTATCGGACTTGTTGATGATAATTTTGGTTAAGGAAGTGAGGGTAGTAGACATCTTTCTCCGATTGGATAATAAGACGGTTGGTGGACCAGGAAGGGTTTTAGCCGCCCTCGTGAGAAAGTTGCTAACGCAACATACCAGACGCGAGGAAAACCTACTTTCCCTGTTAACCCGTAGTAAACAATAAACGTAAAAGGAAATCTAAGACAAGAGATACTCGCTTGGCCTGAAGGACCTTAACTATGAAAATTCCAAGACCGCTGGTGGGTACTTAGGACTACTGAGGGCACGCGCCAAGAATGTGCAGACATCTGGGCGCCATCCTGCCCGCGGTGTGTGGCCTGGTCTCTGATGTGAATTGACGTTATACAAACACAGTTAAATTAAGAAAATGTTCCCTGCAATTGTGTAATCATATATACGTAATTATATATCTCATACGTTTATTCTCTTTCTTCCCCCTCCTAAAATGTCAGCGATCCATAATACAATATCGGGCCTCCCTATACTAGTTTGTAAGTTCATAGTCTAAGGAATGGTTACATTGTAAGTCAATAAATGGTAGTATGAAGTGCAACGTTTATGTGAGCACCTATACTAGGCGTACATTACGCAAACATTAAAAACTTCCCACAAGCTGAGACCCTCAACTCATAAATCAAATTCTTTTTATTTTTGATTCATTGTGGTAAATGAAATCATTTACCAACATATTTGTCACACTTTTCTCATTCAGATAAGACCAACCACGATATAATTTGGAGCATATTTGCTTACTGAGTAAATGATAATTAAATACATATCAATAAGTAAATCTAACATCACAAATATATTAGTAAAAGTTTAATTTTGGAAAAGTTAGAAATAAAAAAGTTTTACTTTTGATTCAGCACATAGATACATTGTCTCCGCGCTATCTGCCACTGGACCATATTACACCACCACAAAATATCCCGAAGTTCTTGTTGGACTCAACGGGTATAACATCGAATATACTTTGCATATTTACTGCATAGACCTCCGCAGTTTATTTAATTTTTTATAATCATTGTAACAAAAGTTAGTGTTATAATTTCATTTTATTGCAGCATAAGTCCAGTTTTTGTGTGTGCAATAAAATATTGTTATACCACTATCACCAGGAACGATGTGTAAAAGTACACTTACAAGAAAAGATAAAAATTTATTTCACAGTTATACTTAAATGTGGCATAAAGAGTAATATCTGAAAGAAAATTTCAGAAACATTGATTTCCAGAATTATTTCATTACTTTCCACATACAGTTGTCAATATCCACAGTTGGCTGAATCCCACATGTAGAGTGTAATAAAAGAAGAACAAGACAATACGATAAAATGTTGTAAGAAGCAAGAAATTCTAACAGTGAAATAAATAAAAAAAAACAGAAAAAGATAAAACACATAATAGGAAACTACAACGGAACAAAGAAATCTCAAGAAAGTAGACAGTTACAACTAAAATGGTAGAGGAAAGAAACACAAGAGGAAAATTAGAAAAACACATCATAAACAGCAAAATGGCAACAAAAGACAAAGAATAGATAACAACAAGTATAAACAAAGGAAATATAGTTGTGAACACAGGGAATAAAGGCATGAAATTTGAAATCCTGAAAAAGATAGATATGTTTAGGGAAATGAGAAATTTTTTTTTTTTTTATTTATTTGTTGAAATTACAATCAATTCTCGCGTTGAGAAGAAATGAGAAATATGAAAGACAAATTAAAGGAGATAAGAAAGGCAAATAATATATTTAGTTACACCTAATACAAGATGTTAAGCTAGAGAAAAATAACGGGAGATAAGGAAATAAAATGGATAGAAAAAAGAAGAAAACTTGAAACTACAAGATAAGATAGATGAACTCGAAGGGATGACGATAAATTAAAAGTGATAAATGAAGCGGAATATATTGAAGAGATAAAAACAAAACACCATTAAAAGCTGCTACAGTTATACTTTCAGACCAGAAGAATAAGATGAGAGTATAAGTAAATGAAAAGATATGGAACATTTAAGGACATTAGATATAGCATTGCAAAGAAAGGACAAGATCATACATGATCTATCACAAACGCTATCATACTTTGAGAAAAATATATTTTTTATCTTTCTTAAAATCCTTTTTAAGAAGGAAAAATGATTTGAAACAAGAACAAAAGAAACTTTCAATCATTTTTCTTGCCTTAAATCGCAGTGTAAAAATAAAGATGAAAAAAATGTTATAGCGGATTGTAAAGACAATACAATGAACGAGCATACCTTGTTGTCGCGAATTGAAACGTTGCTCGTCACCGTGTGTGTCTGATTTGACGTGCAACGCATTTCCTTGCGGAAGTTGAATTAAAATTAAATTTTTTATAAATAAAACATATATAATAATATTGTTAATAAGTTTTAAATTAGAATAAAAAATAGATAAAAATAGGATAAAAATATATATATATATATATTAATATAAATTTTATTAAAAAATTATAGTTTAAGTAAAAATATTTTATTTACAATAAAAAGATTAATTATTAATTAAAATTTTAATAAAAAAATAATTTAATATAAATTAATTATATTTAAATAAATATATATATATAAAAAAATTGTGTGTTATATATATATATATATAATGTGTGTGTGTTATTATTAAATGTTGAATCATTAAAATTAAATTATATGGCGGCTTTTCATTCTTATTAGAGAAACTTGTAGCTTAATTTGATAATCCACGATAAGATAAACTGAAGTAGATGTTTATGTATTGTTGTATATTATCATATAAAATTAATTTTAATAAAAATTTAATAAAAAATTTTAATTCAAATCAAAATGTAGTATATTTAAGAATTTATGAGTTATAATAAATTTAATTTTTTAATAATTATATTTTAATATTAACTTGAAAGAGGATTCAAAAGTAAAATTAATAAATTAATTAATTTGAAAATAGTTTTGAAAAGTGTACAAATTGCCCGTCAATTTCATTTGTGGAATGAGTCGTAACATAGTAAAAATATTGGAAAATGTTTTTAGATAAAAAATTAGTTTTTATAATATTTCATTTTTAATGAAAATTATTTAAATTGAATTTTTTTTTAAGATAATAAATTTAATATTTTAGTTTAAAATTTATTAAATTATATTTTTGTAAAGTTGTATAATAAATAATTGTTAAAGTAATAATTTATGAAATAATATAATGATTTATAGATTTAGTAATGTGAATGAAATTTTATATATTATTATTTTATATATTATTTTATATATTAATATATATATATATATATATAAATATAAATAAGTAAATTTGTGTGTGTATTTAAATATATTAAATATATATATATATAAATTTATGTGTATTTAAATTTCATTATATTTATATATATATATGTATTTATAGATATATATATATATAAATTAAATTTTTTATTTTTTATATTTAATTTATTTATAGGTTTTATTAAATAAATTATAAATTTATTAGATAAATCTAAAATTTAAAAAAAAATGTAAATATAATTAATTTTGATTTAAATTAAATAAATTATTTATGTTTAATAATTATAATAATTTAATTATATAATTAAATTTTAATTTATAATTAGATAATTGTTTACTTAAGGTTAATAGAAAATTTTATTTCTATAATATGATTTCAAGTCATATACTTATTCAAGTTCATTAACTAATTTTTTTTTAATAATATATCTCAAATATTATTTATAAAAAATGATAAAATTAAATATATAAAATATAATGATGTAAATAATATATTTAAATTTGTATATGGATATTCAATTATTTGTTTTCCTAATCAAGTAAGTATAATAAAAATGTTAATAAATCATCAATAAAAAATTTTATTTATAAAATAATATGTATTATTTTTTAAATTATTTGAATTAATTAATGGAATTAAATATAAAATAAAAATTGATATAAAAAGTATAATTACTCCTTCTAATTTATTTGGAATTGTTCGTAGAATTGAATATGTAAATAGAAAATATCATTCAGGTTTAATATGAATTAGTGTAATTATTGGATTTGCTATTTTAAAATTATCTGGATCACCTAAGATGTAAGGTATTTGTAAGTTAATTAATGTAAATAAAATAAAGTTAAATAAAATATGTAAATATATAATGAAAAAATAAAACGATGCACCGTTTATATGAATTAATCGAATTAATCATCCTGAGTTTATATCTTTTATAATATTTGAAATTCTATAAAATGCAATATTAATATTTGGACAATAATGTATTGATAAAAATAATCCTGAGAATAATTTGAATTATTAAAAATATTCCAAGTATTGATCCAAAATTTCATAAGTAATTAATATTAATTGGAGTAGGTAAATTAATAAATGATATTGGTAAATTTATTATATGAATTTTATAAATTGATGAAATTACTTTTTTCATTTTTTAGCTCGTAAGTTTTTGTTTTTAATATAACAAATTTTTGTTATAATAAATAATATAATAATTAAGAAAATAATGAATATTAAAAGAATATAATAGTTGGGATTTAAATATAATGTTTTAATATTATAAATTTTATTATTTTTGTAATAATTAAAATTTAATATTTTAATATTTATATCATAATGATTAATTAAGAATAAAAAAGTTAATATTAAAATTAAATTTGTAAAAAATAAATTTAAATAATTGGTTTTTTTAAATGGTTTATTAATTAAACTAATAAAATAAGAAAATAAAATTAAAATTCCTCTAATAAAAATAATTAATAAGATATATAAGTTTAATGAAATTATTTGTTTATATGTTAATGATATTTATTGTTATAAAAATAATATAAAAAATTAAATATATTTGTTTTAAAGGTGATATAAAGGTATTTATATAAAAATAATTTAAAATTAAAATTAAATTAATATTTAAATTAAATTAATATTTAAATTTATAAATATCAGGAAGAATAGAATTATAAAAGTTTTCATTAATAATAGATTAATATATTAAAATTATCTATAGTTATATTAATATTTTTAAATTTTTAATTTACAAAATTAATGTTTTTATTAAACTATATAACTAAAAATATTAATTTAACAAAATATAGTTTAAATTAAAATAATAATATTGGGAATTATAGATATTTTTATAAAATTTTTTTGAAATTTAATATTAAATTAAGTAATTTAATTTTTTTTAAGTTGGTTAATATTAAATTTATTTTAGAATTTGTTATTGTGAATTTAATTTTATTAATTTTAATTATTTTATTAAACAATAATATTTATTTTTTATGTACTCAATGTACCGTACGTATTAATTTCAATTCAGAGTATCCTGCTATTATTATTAATTGGATATAGTGCACTGCTGTATAATATTGATAGTTCAAGAAAAGTATTAAAGCAGTGAAAATTATAGAGTTTTTAAGAAACAGGACGACAGAAGCAGGACAGAATCGCAACAGACGGACATTGCAAAATTGTCTTTTGCTCCGCCTCCAAGGGTTTGCACCCCCTCAAATGTTTTCAAAATTTCCTACGGAATTATACCTGGCTTTATACCCTAGCAAATTTTATGACCGCATGAAAACATACTTCTTAGTTTCCTACTTTCTTTCATATTTCCCCATTCCTATTTTCGTAGTTAATAAGTTCAAACTAATTCGTATTCAATGTATCTCAAATATTATTTATAAAAAATGAGAAAATTAAATATATAAAATATAATGATGTAAATAATATATTTAAATTAGTATATGGGTATTCAATTATTTGTTTTCCTAATCAAGTAAGTATAATAAAAATATTAATAAATGATCAATAAAAAATTTTATTTAAAAAATAAAATTTATTATTTTTTAAATTATTTAAATTAATTAATTAAACCTAACCCCAACCTAACCCCAATCTTAGGATTTTGTTAATTAAGGTCCTTCAAACGGACAAACAGTCTTTATCCCAATAGTCCCTAAATCTACCACCTACTACGGGAAGATACGGGAAATCTGCTTTTCTCACGTACGACGCTTCCTACTAGCATCTTTCTCTCAAGGATGGTTAGTATCCTTTTCCAACCACCAAGTCAAAATTTAGCCAATTAACAACGACGTCCACTTCCCTCACTTTCCGAACCAACGCTTTCCTAAACGAATCCGATGATCTCGTATCCTTAGACACACCCCATCATAGTTTTTCCTATCCAGCATCATCGTGACGGAAAGTCAGTCGCGAGACGCCTGTCCGAATTGATAGTTGATAGTTGGCAGCAATCACTGATCCGAGTTGCTCGACATCTCAGGCAATCATCGTCCGAACTCGTAGCGCATATCGAATCGTATCTACCCGAATCTACCCGAGTTCGAACTTGTAATCGCGAACCGCGAACCGCGAACCAAAATTAATAACCGCGAGTTTTACGTCAAGTATACTCATCGAATATATTTTGTTAATAAATACTTATTGTTAAACATATTCGAGTGTTCCTTCAATACCTATCACGCCCATCACCTCCGAAGTAACGACGGTGAAGGGCAAGCGGTGGGGATCACCACTACGAGGGGACGAAAGGAGATGCTCCCGGGGCCCCAACGGGAATGATTATGGGCCATAGAATAAGAATACATATAAAAAATTTCCTGCAAAAAGTGATAATTTCGTGGATAGAAGATTGTGGATCAAAGGAAAACGACGAAGAAATATCTAGTACAGCAAACACTTATGAGCTGACAAGCAGATCATCCAGACTAGATCACCCACAAAGACTATCAAATTTCGGAAAACATAAACTTATAAACATAGTGTCTAGTCGTCGGAGTAAAAAAGCCCCAAAACCCCAATGTAGAATTTGCACAATTAAAAAAGAAAAGAAGTAGAATATGTTTTGTCTGTAAATTTTGCAATGTTCCATTACACAGAAGCGATTGTTTTGGACGATATCACACTTTTAAAAAAATATTAAATTATTATTTGCTTGAGGAAAATCATTGTATGGATTATGGAATATTATATAAATATTAATCTAAAAACGATTCTAATAGATCAAATAAATATCAATATAAATATTATAAGTAATTTCGCCAAATTTGAGTTAACATTTCTATAGGTATGAGAAAAAGCGCCTATATTCCCGCGCGATATCCTAGAGTCTAAACAGAGCTAGAGTCTAAACTGGCTTCAACGATGTATCTGCGACCGAGTGAGAGGTAGACAGTACATAGGATTTTCAACCGCTACTGGTCGGTAAAATGATACGATAGTACACAACAAGTGTATAAGGTGAAACCGTGAATGTGCGTGCGTGCGTGCGTGCGTACGTGGATAACGATAAGGCGAAGCGAATAATATGCATAGTGAATCTTTTCTGTCTTTTGTGAAGAAAGGTTTTATTTTTCATTCTTTTGGTCTCTTCCCTCTCGTTTCTTTTTTCTTTTCTTCTCTCCAGCGTCACATGAAGCGCACAAATGTCCAAATCTTTCCACGGTTCTTTCTTGGTTCATTATATTTTGCGAATGAAATTGTACTTCAAATCCACTATATCCAAACGTCTTCCCCTATCCTTTCCTATTTCTCTACCTATATGTCGGAGATGAAAGGAAAGCCGAAGCCTTTCCTTGGAAATTTTCGAAACATCCTCTAGTACTTTAGCCTAGATTTTATTATAGCTGTAATTGTTTAAAATTAGTGATAGCGAGATTGGCTTCGAGGTGACAATTGGTCGCCGAACGTAGCCACGGTCACGAGATAAACGTTTTGCCTAACGGAGGTCTGACGAGTGGTTGTATGGGTTTTCCGAGAAGTGTGATTGTGGCGGCATGCGGCCTCGAGAGCGGGCCTAGCCACGTGTGAGGTTACCTCGGAGGTGCCGATACAATGGGACATACATTGGCTAGTCCACGCAAAGAGTTGTCACGCGCCCAAAATTCCGATCTTAACCCGACATATATTTTAAATAACCCAGAGCGGTCGGAACCTATATCGAATCGATAAAGTTTGGACCCACGTAAAAATAAGTATAAAGCTCAGGAGTTTGTCGTTTGGGTATTCAATTGTGTGTTCACTATCGTTACTACTCGCACTCCGCACTCGTACTACAAATCGACAAATTTTTACAATTTGTTAATTTATCAACCACGGTTGATCATTTTACAATCCACAGGAAAATGATAACATGCTCGATATTCTAGTTCGTGTTTGAAGATACATAAAAAATACATATTTATGCACTTCCTATACTACTCAATATCTCATTGAGCATGCGAAAACTCGCTAGTAGAACGCTAGTAGTAGGTTATGAAAATACATCTAATTCATAAATATATTGTGAAAATTATGTAAAGAAATATAAATAGAAGATAAATTTGAGATAACAAAATGATAGCACGCGCCATACAAAATATATTTTAGAAAAAATAAATGATTTCTTATACTTTTTTACTTATATTTATTTACCTATATTTTTACTTCCCTTGTAAAATATCTATTATATTTCGATGTACTCAGTTTTTTAATATTTTCATGTTAAATTATATTATTCTTTCAGAGTTATATAATTTTGCTCTTTCACTATTTGAAACTATTTCCTTCCACGAAACGATTTCCTTCGACGAAAACCACGCCATGCTTTGAAATACAACTTTTCAAAACATTTAATGTAAAAATAGGCAGGTCATGATCCATACTGATATATACATATTTTCTCATTTGGAGTTAACATCGCAAAAAGTTCCTTCTTGCTTAAATTTCATTTACGATAAGTATCTTCTGTTTGTTCCTCAGTCATAATCACGGAAATAAATGGTCGAAGTGGTAGTGTGCATCGAAATATAAATATAATATGCTCAAATATACTAGAACTGCTAAAATATTCAACAAGGGCGGTGGTATAGGCAATCGTCATCGAGAACAGATGACTAGCAATCGTGTTATCGTAAGTAGCTTGTTTTTTCTTGTTCTTTATTTTGAGATTCAGCTTCCATTCCTTACATTCATCAACTCTTTGTATTCTCCTTATTTCCCCTTCCCTTTTCACCATTTTCCACTTGCGGCTCATTTCTTCACCCGGAACAGAGTATGTAGCTGATTTTCATCGAACAAACCTGTTCGAACGTCTCACACCACTTTACGGATACTTGCATATAACTATAATACGCATCTTCATTCGTCTCTTATTCATTGAATGGATTTGAGAGACAGCGATTCTGGCGTGCTTTCCTCTAAGCATTATCGTGTTAGGAATGTTCCTACTAGAGTATATATGTTTCGTAACGGTGATAAATAGACCGAGTTCGATGGACTTTCAAATGGACGGAGCAAATTTCTGATGCCCACATTTACTACTATAAATAAATCAATGCATCATTTGATTAAGCAGTTTCAGAAAACAGTCTGAATTTAATTTGGTAGGACCGTCATTTTAAAGATATCTTCAGGATACGCGGGACAGCGTACTCTATATATTTAGTATAGTTTAAAATGATATCTTATAGGATTCTCAAATCCGAGTCGAAATTGAATTCATGAGCAGTTGCAGTTTTCATACAGGCATGTATGTATGTTTTCACTTAAAGCCTTTTTGACAGCATTTCACAGATGAGGCACCAAAGTTTTCTCTGCACGTTGTCTATTGACAGTCTTGAGCGCAGTGAGATCATATTTGAAGCTCTCGAAAAATTAGTGAATAAAATTATTGCTAAACAGATCGAGAGAAAAGGAGCGTTAGATGCTCCTCTTATTAAATTATCAGAGAATTAAAAGTTGTTTCCTTTTCATTTTTACTATTTATATCATTTCTAAAATAATACTAACATTGACAATAAAATTCGATTGGGTTAGACATCTTCGCTTTAGTTGTTACGCAATACATTTGTTCAGTTGAGATGTACCGTTGAATACAAATACAATATACAAATTGTATTATAATTTATAGCGTAACTATGGATAGATTTCAATGGTAAGAAGATTATTTTAAACTCGTACAAGCATATGCCTCTGCTCAAAGTGATGAATCTTTATGCTCTTGTTCAGCAACCGGCCTAATAACATTTATGTGACAAAAAAACATATACATCTAGAAAAATTGTATAATACACAACTCACTTCTCGATAAATGTGCGAACATGTGTAAGATGTTCGAATTTCGAATATTTTTCAGATATTCATCCACTTATGTGAAGAACGATTTTTCGCATGAGTCATCTGATTATTTTATTTTTTCTCCGAATGTCCGTACGTTATGTGTGTATTCTGTACATCCTCTGTGAACGCTTTCAGTCCTTCCGGCTTCAGTCCTTCGTCGTTTCCACGATTAGGCCGGTGTCGCTTATTTTTTTTTCAACTGCTGTGTCTTGTATTCCCCCTTTACGGGGGATTACTAGCGTGAATAGCGCGTCGCTCGCTTCTCCGCTGGTTCTTATTTCACCATCCTCAACTTCCGACCGGATTATAACCACATTTCTCGGTGGTTTTACCGCCATTTGTCCGCTTTATTGCTGGCCATCTTCACTTTTTCCGCGTACGAGAGCTGTTTTGGCTCGGCCTTCGTTGTTTTCTTAACGGCCGTTTTAAGCCGCTTGCTGGCTTCCAGCGACTTACTCACAGCGCTTAATATCGCAGTTTCCTTATTCTTAGCTTTTAGCTTGTTCTAGCCTTCCGGCTAGATGACAGTTGTGGGGCAGGAGATTCTCCACAAATCCTCCCATATCCTTAAAGTAACGCATTATCGTTGCGGTTTGCCCTTGTTAACTTTGTTGCTCGGGTCGTGGCAGAATGGTAGGACCCTCTTTTCCATATCGCTAGCTCGTTCCCTTATGTCGGGTATTGGCGGCGATTCTGCTTTAGTATCCTCGTTCTCTTCATCAGACCGCTTCTTGATTTCTGGGCTGTTTTGCTTTATCGATGTAGCGCTTATATTAGTATCTTTAGGGGTTGACCACTCTGCCCCTTTTTCAGGCTTTTGCGTTTTCAAGGGTTGCAAAACCATGCTTGCATTCCTGGCGGGTGGCGGGTGGCGGGTGGCATCTGCCCACGTGAAGACATCTGGATTACATTCGTGGCGTACTGTTTGTACACACGGACAGTGTACGAAGCGACGCGAACACAACCTATCTGCATGCCGTCATCTTGGGTCAACGCATGCTGTCAGGAGATCTTTAAAATGTGTCCAAGGATGTTGGCCGATGTAATTGTTAACAATGACTTGGCTTACTTAGAACCAGGCAGGCAACCGCCAGAGGCAAGGGAGGTGAAGAGGCTCTACAAGCATTTCTGGGGTAGAACTGCACCTCCAAATCCTATAATCCTAGGAAGTAGAGCCTCGGAGTTGTCATTATGTGAATACTTTCTTGTTTCACATGATCTAATAAACCAACACTTCTTTCCACTTTTTTTAAGAAACTGTTTTGAATCGTGCAACATTTTCGATCGATTGCGATATCTCTGGTAATTGCATAGTTTTATTTGTGAATATTACACAAGTAAATATTTCGTTTTTTCGTTCAGATAAACTGCAACGTGATATTATTTTATATCACTGTTGCTTGATCATATTGCACAATTTTTATGCCAAGAGAAACATGCTAAAATTCTACATGTAATTTCTTTAGAGATAGTTGTACATTCAAATCATACAAATATATTCGTCTATAAAGCGATGAAAATTTCCATAATTAGGAGGTTGGCGTATGCTGCGTTTTATATCGCGCAGGAATAATTAACTCCATTTCTTCCAATGACGTTATTACAGAAATTCATACTAACCACATGATCATCTGATTTAAGTGCACGAACGAAAGAATCCATCCGTTATTATTTTTTTCCTTCCATATATCTATAAGTGTTATTTCTCCACTACTCAACATGTTCATATTCTAAACGTATCATGCGCATCTTCTTTCCGTTTCCGTCCCAAAGTTCGCAACGCAAGTATATCATTTCTAATCTTTCCACTTTTCTTCTCCTTTTCTTTTATCTGAATAATGGTTTAGTACTGCATGATTCTTAGGAACATCTAACGCATTCGAGTCAAATTATTTTCCATCACTAAATACATCCTTTCTTCGATACTTCCTACACTGCATACGTACTTTCGTAATTTCTATAGCTTTTCTCTACGGCGAGAGGCGAGAAATATCCAGCGTTTCAATGTTGGATGTTTCAAATGTTTACATCGTTGCAAAAGCGTTGATCGTTTAATAAAAGATCGTTTAATAAGACCTACTATTTTGGCATATCCTTTGGCATTCGTTGATACCGGCGATTGCTCTCTGCTCACCCTTGTGTTATATTTCACAGACCTTTCTAAGGATTATGTTACCATGTTTCAATATCCATTAATGAATTTTGTAATTTTTAAGACGTTACAGTTATTTGTAATGTATATATAGTCTTACTTTGATTGACAAACTGATTTACTTGCATAATTTAATGAGAAGTAAAACAATAAAATATTGCGTATAAGCTATCATTTTGCTTTCAAAACACCTTAATAGTAATCGATAAAAAATATAACAAGATTCTATTTAGATTTCCTTCTATAACTTTCATATCTTTTCTGCATGTATATAATTTATAAAATATAACATTTAAAAAATATAAACTGGTAAAACATATAATATTCTCATGGGAGAATGTTCTCATTTCTCCTTGTACCGTACATCAATTAATGTCAAATTATACTACAATCAATAAAAATATAGCAGCAGAAATGGAAAATGTAAATAACCCATGGGAGAAAGCAGGGTATCTCTTGTGAAGACACCACAACTCCCATGATCTATTGTCGCAATCATAATTAACTAGAAGTGGTTAGAATGAAATAATTACGTAACTGTAACGCTGACCGTATGTTATGCCAACAATGGGAGCCGAGGCAGTAAAACTCGATAGCGACACATATACCCGTACGGCAACACGTGCTTGCGTGGCGATTACGAAAAACCGACGGCCAGTAGATGAAAGAAGGCCACATGCAGTCGAATGAAATCAAATATTAAAAACAGGGCCTAGGCTAATTAAGATTCTCTTAAGATGTTCACTACCAGCATCACACTATTATGATGCGTCGATTTTCATTCAGAGGTAAGAATCATAGATATGAGAAGACAGTCTCACGTACGATTTCAGGAAACCCAAACTGCAACATCCCGATTCCCACGGAAGTGAAGCCCCAGTGGACCACCACTCCGTGGGGGATGGCATTATAAATAAGCGTAGCAACATAACGCAGCGCTCATTATTATTTTAATCATTCTTTGTGCTCATTATAATTTACGTACCATATTGTGCTCATTATTTTTGTATTCATTCTTAGTGATCATTGTTATTACGGTTCATTATTATTTTGTTCACTCTTTGTGTTCATTGTTACTACGTTCGTTATTGCGCTCATCATTGCGTTTAAAAATTTTGTACAGTATTTTGCGTTTCGGGGTCTTTAGTTTTTCGGTCAAGAAAAGAGAGCCGCGACTAAGTAAAAAGAAAATTTTATCTTTGAAGTCCTCATTTCATCGCTTAGACAGAAACGGGCATTGTAATTGCGGTATTAATCCAGTTAGTAAATTGTTCAGTCTGTATCGAAATAGATAAATAAAGTAAACATTGATAGTAAACTATATTCGAGTTCAAGTAATAAACCCAACAAAAACATCGACGACCACCGGAGCAGCTGAGGTAATGGCGCCAGACAGCACCTACTCCTCAAGGTAAGAAAATTAATTTTGAAAATTTCCTTCTTCACTGATAATTTCGTTGCCCTCGAGAATCGAATTAGAACTTCCTATCATCGATCTCGTTTTATTTTCGTGAACGGTTTTGAAGATAGAATCATTGTTTAAACTTTAAACAAAGGGGTTGTCCGCTGTGTCGGCTTGTGCGAACGGTGTTTTCAGCTACTCAAACACCCACTGATCTTCGCATTCCTCCTCCCATTGTTGGCAAAACATTGCCCGTCTTTGGGCAAGGCTTGCGAAACCACACGAACCCCACACAGAGAGGATCGTTGGAATCATCCTCGATTATTAAACTCGAAGGGCAAGAAAATTGTGGCAATAGAAACCATCGAAGTAAATGAACTGAGCTTTGGTTCTAACGACAAACTACTATAGCGAAATTAAAAGAGAAGAAGGCAAACGTAGGAATAAATTTATATCAAACAACGAAAATTCACATTCTTATCCAATCCATCAACGCGAAAATTCTTGTCCTACCTCCTCTAACTAACTAATATACACATATACATATATATATGTCGGGTTGTCATTAGAATTTGTATTACGAAATGTTTCTTCATTTGAATTAGCCATCGTTTTACAAAACAGAGAATATATTTATACGAACAAACAGGGTTTTACAAAATATTATGAATAATGAATTTTTGTAAATGATATGATTAATTAACAAATGATAAATTAATTAGTAATTATATTAAAGAATAATAAGTTTTATCAAACAATAATAGGAACGAATAATATATCTTACGAATTACTAATTTAACGAATAATGAAAATTAACGATTGATAAATTTACAAATATTAAATTTAATTTATGCTTTAAACAAAGATCCGGGGTTCAAACGAATCCACGGTCAACGGGAAAACTTTAAACAATTTTATAACACAGAATACGTTTGCTGAATCACTCGGTAAATTACTCGATGTATCACTTTCCAAGGCAATCTCACGAATGAATATCTGATTAAAATCTTTTTCGTTATACGACTGCATTTGTTTGTTATGTTCTCGCTGGAAACATCGAGAAGGTTCCAAACGTTGTTGCTAAGCAATATCTGTCAAAAGTTTGTTGTATACTCTTTGGAAACATCGAGAAAGATCCAAACGCCGATACTAGGCAATTTCTGTCTTCATGAAGCAAAACGTTTATCCCGTGACCGTGGCTACGTTCAGCGACCAGTTGTCACCTCGAACCCACTTTCACTTTTCACAAATGTCAAACAATTACAGATGACAATTACTTAATTACAGTTACAATAAAATCTAAACTAAAGCATTAAAAGGCTTCCTCAAAATTGCATAGGGAAGGCTCCGGCTTTTCATTTCATCTCCGACATATATATATATATATGTTTGTATATATGTTTATATATATGTTTGTATATATGTTTGTATATATGTTTATATATATGTTTGTGTGTATATATATATATATATATATATATATATATATATATATATATATATATATATATATATATATATATATATATATATATATATATATATATATATAAACCGTACGCCACCATCTCGTTGTCAAACTTCGGCGCCTCTACACGAGATGTCTGAGGGAGGGAGTCTACCCACGAGCGTGGCGGACGGCGAGGCAGGTCTTACTCCGTAAAGAGGGCCGAACGGCGACATTGCTGTCGGCATATCGGCCGATTTTTCAATTTTGGACGATTTGTACGAGAAAGAAATGATCAGACCAAGCAATTCACCATACGCAATCCCTTGTTGTATTAGTGCGGAAAAAGAATAAAAAATGCATCTCTGCGTCATCTACGGGGAATTAAATAAGATCACCGTGAAAGACAATTTTCCGGTGCCTTTTACGACAAAAGAGAAGAATTAGAATTCCTAAAGTACCTACTATACAAAATAAAAGCGCAAATGAAACAAGAATTCGCAAACGCTATAAACCATTACTGGACAAATAAAATAAGAAACATCTCCAAAAACGACTCAGCCAACATGTTCCCACAAATAAATCAAATCTTCAGACCAAAAGGACAAAGCTCCATCCCACCTCTCAAATTGCCCCCAGAAGAAACCTCCCTCATCCAAGAAGCAGGTATAACAATACACAACACCACCAAAGACATCGAGGGTAACTTCATAATAACTAAAACAACGGAAAAACTAGACATCATCGGCACCCACTTTTCCAAAATACACACACAAAACGAACACATGGGACGAGATCAACTAAACAGAATTATCATCACCGAAACAAACTTAAAAATGAAATGGAACAAGACAAAACGCTAAACAAAACAGTCTGTACATTCTCAAACGAAAACACCGTAGACAACCCCAAACAACCAGATCCAGAAATAAACTACTTCACAAATTACAATCAACCAAACACAATCTTCTCCAAACTAAACAACAAAAAATCCTCCGGCTTCGACGGCATCCCAAACGTTTTACTCAAGCGCCTACCGAACAAAATAAAATGGTACTACACAGTACTCTTCAACAATGCTCTAAACAACACATATTTCCCCAGAAAATGGAAAAAAGCCAAATTGATAGCTATTACAAAAAAAGACAAAGACGGCTCATCGCCCGCAAACCTACGACCCATAAGTCTCCTCCCCAACATAAGCAAAGTACTTGAAATAATCATAAACAACCCCCTAACTTCCATCTGCACAAAAAATGACATAATCGCAGAAAATCAATTTGGCTTCAGGCACAACCACTCCACAATCCACGCAATAAACAAACTTACGTCGGACATCTGCTGGGCCCTAAACGCAAAACAACGAGTAGCCGCCTGCTTAATAGACCTCGAAAAAGCTTTTGACACAGTCTGGATCCCAGATCTCATATACAAATTGATCAAGATAAACCTTCCTAAACATCTAATTAAAATAGTCTGGGACATGATCACAAGCAGAACATTCGTAATGACCGAAGGTTCAAACACATCAAGCAAAGAATTCTCCATAACAAATGGTCTGCAACAAGGTACAGTAAATTCCCCGCTACTTTTCAGTATTTACAATAGTGACTTTCTAAACCTCTTTAATTTCAATACATCCACCCACAGGCGCTCCATAGCCTTCGCAGATGATCTAATCATCTACGTAACAGGCCGCAAAACTAAGACAATAAAAACTGAACTGCAAGAACTTTTCGAAAAAATAAACGACTATTACCACACGTGGAAACTAAAAATCAACACAAGCAAATGCGAAACCATACTATTCAGACCCAAGTTAAGTGAAATCGACCCAACAGAAAGAGAACACTGCCGAAAATTCCAAGTAAGAGAAAAAGCAAACAAAGGGGCACTCATACCACACAAAAACTGCTCATCCTTACGGCGTACTCTCAATAGCCTTAAGCACCCGTCATAAATCCGAGTAATTTGCTTGCTAAGGTCCTTCCGACTCAACAAATGTATTTTTCTCAATCACTTTTAGACTGTTATCTACCACGGCTTGCCAAGGGAGAGTTGGGTTTTTCCACGTACGATGCTTCCTAATAACAACTTTCTATCGAGGGCAGCTAAGACCCTTCTTAGTCCGCCAACCTTCGTTTAACCAATTAACAACGAAGCCTATTTCCCTCACTCTCTTAGCCAAAATCGTCATCAACAAATCCGATGGTCCCGTGCGCTAGACACACCCATCACTAGCTTTCCTCCGACACAGCATCGTCACTCAACTTCACTTCTTCTACACCGTTGGAAAAGTCACCTCGTTCTCTTACGACATCGGGAGAGTCAAGTCAACTAGTCAGTTTAACGCTAACGCCTAACGTGGCAGTCTAAGCATAACGCTAGAGTAGCATAATTCACGTAAACTATTTTAGTCGGTTCTCGGTATTGTCGAACATACATCTCCTCTACTAAATATATTATAGTGCTACGTCCACTAATACACTAAATCCAATTATAAGAGCCCTGCTCTAACGTACACATCTATCTTATCTTCGTGCGATAAGTGATTATCTATTTATCTATGCTCAACAGTGTAATCTAAGTGTTGGAAATATATAATTTACAATTCTGTGAATCACAGTGTTATACAAACTAAATCATCCCTATTATCTCAACGGAAATCAGGGGATCGGTCAATTCGTGGCGTCGATTGCTATAATCGTAACGGGAATTTACGACTCTCGTTGACGTCTCTCCTCGCGATTACGTCTCCCCGCGATTGGTCGAAACTACATAAAGAATGGTTTCCATCACGTAAGGGTTTCAAAATCATCTATTAAATATACATCTTTTGTACAGTTCGCACACCTGAAATTGCCTTTAGAGCTTACTAATGCCCCGCGTGTTTTTCAATGATATATTAATTTTGTATTTACCAATCTCGTTAAAAAGAATAAAGTCGTACTATATTTAGATGATATTTTAGTCGCTACAGAAACGCTTAAAGAACATATTTTGATTTTTTGAATGTTTGAAGAAATTTTTCATTTAGCTGTATAAAACGATTTACAATTCCATTTAGACAGATTTTCTTTTTTCATACCGCGAAGTTACATATCTTGGCTAACTAATTTTAATGAATCTAGTATTCGTTCCAGTCGAGACGGCATTGAATATGTCCGAGACTATCCACTGCCACGAACGGCGAAAGACGTACTGCATTTTGTGAACCCCGCAAGCTATTTTAGGTATTTTATTCCAAATTTTTCTATTTTAACGAAATCCCTATATGAATTATTAAGAAACGATGCGAATTTCCAGTTTGGCGCGAAAGAAAATACGGCCTTTACGTGTTTAAAAAGGTAAATTAGCTGATAAACCGGTTTTGATTATCTATTCCCCGATTTTAAAACAGAGTTGCATTGTGATGCCATCGCAAGTGATTTCGGCGCGGTATTAATTAAAAAACAAACGGACGGTTTCTTTCGACTTATATTTTATTTTAGTAAACGAACCACTATCGTAGAGTCAAAATATTGCAGCTTCGAGCTGGAACGTTTAGCCGTTATTCATGCCATCAATAGGTTCCATATTGATATTTATGGGATTCATTTTAAGATCGTTACCCATTACGATAGTTCGCGTCTCACGTTAAGCAAACAAACGGTCGACCCACGCATTGCGCAATGGGTGATCTTACAAAATTGAATGTGAAAATGTCACATGTTGACGCATTAAGCTATTGCTGCAGTGACCTTATCTTAGATCCAAACTCAAACAAATTGTTAAATCAGGAAATCCAACAGACAACTTTCGTTAAATACATCTGGAGTTACATCTGGGTCATAAGTTGAACTGGAAGAAACACATACAAGAAAAAACTAAACACTTACATCTAATCAGAAATTCCATGTAGCTCGTAGCAAGAAAATCTAAATCAGACATATGCAGCCTGGTCTTATGAACTACAAAAATGGGGCATGGTTGCCAAATCAAATATGAAGAAAACAGAAACCTTCCAATCAACTATACTAACATCGATACTAAGTACACACAAAATTCTCTAAAGCATATCACGACAAAATGGACAATTACATAAACTCGCTTGCCAAAAATAGTAATCCTTACTTGGGCTTTCGGTTCGGTTCGGGCCGAGGGTAACACACGGACGGAGATCTCTGTGGAAAAAGTGAAGTGTGAAGGGAAAAAGGAACAGGAAGCATAAAGAGGCATGAAGAAGGGAAAATAAAGAGTGAGCATACGAGGAGAAGGCAAAAGAAAAGCGAAAAAGGAGACAAGAACGAGAGAAAGCTACAAATAAGAAAAACTAGAAAAGAAGAGATTAGGAGGCTAGAAGCGCGGCAAAACAAAGTAAGGTAGGGAAACGGCAGATGGCGACAAACAGGGGAAGACCAAGGAGTACTGGTAAAGCAGTCTTCAAAAATACACTGGACAAATACAGCTCGACAGAAAAAGAGACACCAGCCAGAGAGAAAGTAATGGAGGCAGTGGTGGAAAAAATAGAGAAAATGGAAAGAGGATTCGAGGCAATGATCGAGGAAATAAATTATATATATATATATATTGGAAAAGCAAGTGGAGGAGCTGAAGAGAGAAATGAAAGAGGAAAGGGAAAGAAGGGAAAGAAGGGAAAGAGAGACAGACAGAGAGAAAGGAGAGTGGGAATGGGAAAAGAAAGAATTATTGGGTAGAATCAGAAGAATTGGAGAGGATCAGGACAGGGCAGAGAGAGAGGAAAGAAGAAGAAACATAGTAATCAAGGGAGTGGACTGGAACGAAGGAAGCAATGAAGAGACAGTAAAGGAGTTTATAAACGAAAAAATGAGGATAGGGGCAGAAGTAGAAAAAGCACATATGATAAAGGTGGGGTGGGGGGGGGGGGGGGGCAAGAACACAATAAAAGTGGCAACGATGAAATCAATGGAGGAAAAAATAAGGATAATGAAGGAGAAAAGCAAATGGGAAAAGCAAGGGGGAAAAGGCTGACAAAAAAAGAAAGGGATGGGAAGCAACACATAAGAAGAGTAGCCAGAGAAAGAATGGAACAAGGCGAATATGTAAGGACAGGATACAAGAAACTAACAATAGAAAACAAATGGTACAGGTGGAACGAAAACGAAGAGAGGCTGGAGGAAGAAAGAAAGAGAGGGGAAGGAAAATGAAAAAAGAGGAACAGGAGGGGGGACTACAATGGGGATGAAAACGTGCTTCTGAAATGTAGCAGGGTTAATAAGTAAGGACAAAAGAGAAAAGTTAAAATATAGACTACCCAAAGAATTCGACTGGAAATGCAGGGCAGCAATGACAGTAAGGAAAAAAGGAAGAGCAAAGGGAAGAATAACGACGGGTATAAATAAAAACCTAAGAGAAATAGGATATCAAGGAATTAGTGATAATATAGTTGGAAGAAAAATAATATACAATTACAAGACGTATAGGATAATGATGGTTTATAATCAAGATACATAAGGGACATGGAAAAAAATAGAGGAAAGAGTAGACGGAAGAGAAGAGCAAGTGGTGATCATCGGCGGAGACTGGAACGCAAGAACGGGAGAAGAGGGAGGGTCGATAAACGAGGACGTAGGGAAAGAAAAAAACAGACGATCAAAAGACAAGACAATAAACATGGAAGGAAGAACACTGCTAAAGATAATCAATGGCAGCGATAAAGAAGGAGAGGAGCGGACCTATATTGGCGAGAGAGGAAACTCAGTAATAGACTATGTGATTGGCAATCAGGAGGCGACAGAAGAAATAATTTACATGAAAATAGGAAAAAGAACAGAGTCAGGCCACATGCCGTTAGAAATAGAAATAGGGGGGGGGGGGGGCGGAATTACAAAAAAAATGAGGAAAAGGAAGAAGAAGAGAAGGAGAAGAGGGAATGGACAAACAAAAGTGTGGAAAAATACTTGGACGAATGTAAAGACTGGACCTGCAACGGAAGAACAGTAGCGGAAATGTGGACAGAAATCAACAAGAAGATAAACGAAGCAATGCAAAAGAAGAAAGTAAAGATAAGGAATAGAAAGAGAGGAAAAGAGAGTAAAAGAGAGATGAGAAGGAAGGTGACAAAGTTTATGAAAGGAAAATACAGTAGAGAAGCTCTTATGGAGGAAAAAAGGCATTCAAATAGAGGTGCAAACAAAGAAAGGAAAGATACGAAGAAGAAGAAATGGTGAAAATCAAGAAGATCAAAACAGAACAAGAAGCGTGGAAATACATAAATAAATACAGAAGAAGAAGAGAGAATATAGATGAAGATTATATGAAATAAGCGAGGAAGAGTGGAAAAATCATTTTATGGAAATTTTAGAAGGAACAGAGCACAAAGAGGGCAGGAAAAAAGAGGAGCATCGAGCAGAAGAGAAAATAATGGAGGAGAGAGAAGATAATATATAGAGAAGGAAGAGGAAGAGGATATACAAACTAAGAAACTTGAAGGAGAAGAAAGCAATGGGGGAAGGCGGGTTAGAAAATGAAGTATGGAAGTATGCACCGAAGGAAGTGGGTGAAGCGTTATGGGCTCTGTTAAGGAAAATATGGAATGGGGTGGGGATACCAGAAGATTGGAAAAAAGGAGCAAATATGTCCGATATATAAAAAGAGGGACAAGAGAGCAGGGAAGGGTTACAGAAAAGTAACATTAATGGATACAGCATACAAGATCTGTGCAGGGATACTGCACGAACGACTGAAGGCAGAGATTGAAAACAAACTGAAAGAGAGCCAATTCGGATTCAGAAAAGAAGGACGCGGTATTTGTGATAAACCATATCATAGACAAACAGTTGAGTAGAGAAAAAGAAAAACTACATGCCTGCTTTGCGGACTTAAAAGCGGCGTTCGACAGGCTAAACAGAAAGAAATTGGAGGAGAAAATGAGAAACATGGGGATTAACGAAAACTTAACCAGAAGGATTAAAGAGATATACGCAGAAACAAAGAATGTGGTAAGAATCAAGAATAACAACACAAAAGAATTTTGGACAGTGAGGGGAGTCAGACAAGGATGCCCGTTGAGCCCTACGTTGTTTAACATCTACGTGGCGGGGCTGGAAGAAGAATTAAGGAAAGGACAAGTCGGGGGGGGGGGGGCATAGTGGTAGGAGAAAGAAAGGTATGGTCATTGACATATGCAGACGATATTGTGCTGATGGTTGATAGAGAGGAGAAGCTAAAGGAAATGCTAAAGAGATTCGAAATATTTTTAAAGGAAACCGAATTGGAACTGAGCACGAAAAAGGCCAAGAGTGTAGTTTTCGAGAAAAACGAAAAAACAAGAGGAGACAAAGAAAATGGAAATGGGGAGAACGAGAATTAGAAGAAGTGGACGAGATAAGATACCTAGGGTACATACTACTGAAAAAACGGTAGTGATGAGAAACACATAGAAGACAGGAAAAAGAGAGCAAGAATAGCAATGAAGAAAACATGGGGCGTGGAAGAAAAAATTTCCAAACAGGACAACAAGAGGAGAATGAAGATGTTTGGAACGCTGGTAGAGAACGTGGCGCTGTTTGGAGCATAGGTATGAGGCTGGAACATGGAAGAAAGGCTGGATAGAATACAAAGAAGATATGTGAAATGGAGCTTAGGTTTAGATATGACAACACCGAATTATATATCGATAGAAGAATGTAAGCTAACAGAAATCAAAGAAAAAGTATTAGGAAGAGCAGCAAGGTATGAAGGGAAAGCCATAAAGTCAAAAAAGGAACTAGTAAAGAAGTGCATAAAGGAAAGAGAGAGAAACTGGGGAAATGGCCAATAACGGAAAAGAGCAAGAAAGAGAAAGAAGGGACTAGAAAGGATGAGAAATGGAGGGACACAGATGGAAGTAAGAGAAGAGCAAGAAAAGATGACACTAGACCAAATTATAGAAGAAAGGAGAAAGAGAGAAGCAGAAGAGAGGGGGGAAAGGATAAGGGAATCAAAGTATGACAAACATTATAGAAAAATCGCCAAAGAAGAGTTAGCAAAATACTTAGAAGGGAGGATGAAGTGGAAGGACAGAAAAATATTAGCAAGATTCAGATGCGGAAACGAGACTAAATCAAGGGAATACTGGAAAGAAGAGGGAGAAAAAAGATGCAAGCTATGTAAAAAGAAAGAAGAAGACCTGAGACACGTAATAGAAGAATGAGAAATAACAGGAGAACCAAGGGACACAGAAAATAATAATAATAATAATAATAATAATAATAATAATAATAATAATAATGATAATGATGATGATAGTTATCCTTACTCATCCTCAATTATTAACAAATCACACACCCATACATTCTAATTAAAACGTTAAAAACCTTCCTTATTTTATTTTGTTTTTTTTTTTTATTATGGGTAATAGCACAGAAATCCCCATGCTATAGTAATTAGCAAATGATACAAAAATGTAAGTATTTGTAGAAACAAATAAGAACGTTTAATAAAGGAAAAATTAAAAAGAAAATGATAGATACTTCTACCTCTCAGAGGGATCAAGCAAAAGGACCAAACGCATCGAGATCTACAGTAAGACACGGTAAACCGGCCTATCCTGTTCAATATCCATGTTTAGTGTCCTATTATAAATGTATGGCATGAACAAGAACGGCAATCAAAATAATAAATCAGCAATAGCATTCGTAAATGATATGTTAATTACATCAGAAACAATAAACCGTGACAAATAAAAATCCAGCTGCAAGACCTAGTCAAGAAAGTAGAAAATTACGCTTTCCAACACGGAAGCTAAGAATCTACACCCATAAATGTGAAACAATCTCGTTCAGTCCATATATTTCAAAAACTTCAAAAGCAAAGTACGACGTGAGAATAAATTCGAAAATATTCTTCCATACAACAGAAAATATCAACGGAAAATTTTCCGATGCAAACAAAGTTAGATGCTTCGGAGTCCATCTAAACTTCGGGTTAAATCACAACGACAACATAAAGACACAGTTATAGAAAGCAGATAAATTCTTCTTATACCTCATAAGACTACCTTACTCGAAAGATTCGCACAGATCAATGAAACTTCACTGCTACAAAACACTAATTAGACCAACCATTCTAATGTATGGTCGTTAAATCTGTTTCAATGTAAGTGTCAACGCCACGGAAAAATTAAGAATCATTGAAAGAAAATACATCACAGCATGTTTAGGAATATATAGATTGCCAGAATTGAAATTTAGCAAATATAGCAAATCACAAGCTATACGAAGAGCCCAAATTAATCCATATCGATTCTTCATTCTTAAATTAGTCAGACCACTGGTCAAAGATACACAAAATAATCATAAACTTCATCGTCGCCCACAATCTATAGTCAAACCCGTTATACCATAAACACATTCAAAAAACAGGTTATTTCCCCCCGGAATCCTTCACCTGTTTAGATAGCGTGAAATTAATCCAAAACAATAATAACTTAGCATTATTCTATCACTACAGCAGAAACGTAATAATAAAAAATACTGTACGATAGCGACATAGACCATAAGGATAGCAATATAAGACTTATGTATAAATTGTCAACCGTAGATTTAAGTGAGACACTCAAAGACAATAAAGATAAATATAGGTGGCTAACCACCGTAGAAAATTAAATTATAGCGATAAGAAAACCGTATGTTTAGTTAGTAAATGAACCAAAGATTGTAAGCAAAGATCACAAAAGAACAATGCAAATGTCACGTAAACTTGAGGGTTAGACGATAAAATAAAATAGCTGAGTCGTAACACAACTATTAATTTTGTTTTCATTAATCTTTATTATGAATTCAGCAATCACAATGAAATACACACTGAATTAACACACACAAATCACAATTCACTCCAATCACCTTATGTAAAACTTAGTTACACTGATACGTTAAGTACGCGACTGTTATAAGGATAGAGACCGGTAAAGATATGTTGACTATTCTAAGGATACGGAATAAGTGAAGTTTTACTGACGATACTGTGTCTGGGGAAAGCTAGGGATGGGTGTGTCTAAGGACACGGGACTATCGGACTTGTTGATGATAATTTTGGTTAAGGAAGTGAGGGTAGTAGACATCTTTCTCCGATTGGATAATAAGACGGTTGGTGGACCAGGAAGGGTTTTAGCCGCCCTCGTGAGAAAGTTGCTAACGCAACATACCAGACGCGAGGAAAACCTACTTTCCCTGTTAACCCGTAGTAAACAATAAACGTAAAAGGAAATCTAAGACAAGAGATACTCGCTTGGCCTGAAGGACCTTAACTATGAAAATTCCAAGACCGCTGGTGGGTACTTAGGACTACTGAGGGCACGCGCCAAGAATGTGCAGACATCTGGGCGCCATCCTGCCCGCGGTGTGTGGCCTGGTCTCTGATGTGAATTGACGTTATACAAACACAGTTAAATTAAGAAAATGTTCCCTGCAATTGTGTAATCATATATACGTAATTATATATCTCATACGTTTATTCTCTTTCTTCCCCCTCCTAAAATGTCAGCGATCCATAATACAATATCGGGCCTCCCTATACTAGTTTGTAAGTTCATAGTCTAAGGAATGGTTACATTGTAAGTCAATAAATGGTAGTATGAAGTGCAACGTTTATGTGAGCACCTATACTAGGCGTACATTACGCAAACATTAAAAACTTCCCACAAGCTGAGACCCTCAACTCATAAATCAAATTCTTTTTATTTTTGATTCATTGTGGTAAATGAAATCATTTACCAACATATTTGTCACACTTTTCTCATTCAGATAAGACCAACCACGATATAATTTGGAGCATATTTGCTTACTGAGTAAATGATAATTAAATACATATCAATAAGTAAATCTAACATCACAAATATATTAGTAAAAGTTTAATTTTGGAAAAGTTAGAAATAAAAAAGTTTTACTTTTGATTCAGCACATAGATACATTGTCTCCGCGCTATCTGCCACTGGACCATATTACACCACCACAAAATATCCCGAAGTTCTTGTTGGACTCAACGGGTATAACATCGCATATACTTTGCATATTTACTGCATAGACCTCCGCAGTTTATTTAATTTTTTATAATCATTGTAACAAAAGTTAGTGTTATAATTTCATTTTATTGCAGCATAAGTCCAGTTTTTGTGTGTGCAATAAAATATTGTTATACCACTATCACCAGGAACGATGTGTAAAAGTACACTTACAAGAAAAGATAAAAATTTATTTCACAGTTATACTTAAATGTGGCATAAAGAGTAATATCTGAAAGAAAATTTCAGAAACATTGATTTCCAGAATTATTTCATTACTTTCCACATACAGTTGTCAATATCCACAGTTGGCTGAATCCCACATGTAGAGTGTAATAAAAGAAGAACAAGACAATACGATAAAATGTTGTAAGAAGCAAGAAATTCTAACAGTGAAATAAATAAAAAAAAACAGAAAAAGATAAAACACATAATAGGAAACTACAACGGAACAAAGAAATCTCAAGAAAGTAGACAGTTACAACTAAAATGGTAGAGGAAAGAAACACAAGAGGAAAATTAGAAAAACACATCATAAACAGCAAAATGGCAACAAAAGACAAAGAATAGATAACAACAAGTATAAACAAAGGAAATATAGTTGTGAACACAGGGAATAAAGGCATGAAATTTGAAATCCTGAAAAAGATAGATATGTTTAGGGAAATGAGAAATTTTTTTTTTTTTTATTTATTTGTTGAAATTACAATCAATTCTCGCGTTGAGAAGAAATGAGAAATATGAAAGACAAATTAAAGGAGATAAGAAAGGCAAATAATATATTTAGTTACACCTAATACAAGATGTTAAGCTAGAGAAAAATAACGGGAGATAAGGAAATAAAATGGATAGAAAAAAGAAGAAAACTTGAAACTACAAGATAAGATAGATGAACTCGAAGGGATGACGATAAATTAAAAGTGATAAATGAAGCGGAATATATTGAAGAGATAAAAACAAAACACCATTAAAAGCTGCTACAGTTATACTTTCAGACCAGAAGAATAAGATGAGAGTATAAGTAAATGAAAAGATATGGAACATTTAAGGACATTAGATATAGCATTGCAAAGAAAGGACAAGATCATACATGATCTATCACAAACGCTATCATACTTTGAGAAAAATATATTTTTTATCTTTCTTAAAATCCTTTTTAAGAAGGAAAAATGATTTGAAACAAGAACAAAAGAAACTTTCAATCATTTTTCTTGCCTTAAATCGCAGTGTAAAAATAAAGATGAAAAAAATGTTATAGCGGATTGTAAAGACAATACAATGAACGAGCATACCTTGTTGTCGCGAATTGAAACGTTGCTCGTCACCGTGTGTGTCTGATTTGACGTGCAACGCATTTCCTTGCGGAAGTTGAATTAAAATTAAATTTTTTATAAATAAAACATATATAATAATATTGTTAATAAGTTTTAAATTAGAATAAAAAATAGATAAAAATAGGATAAAAATATATATATATATATATTAATATAAATTTTATTAAAAAATTATAGTTTAAGTAAAAATATTTTATTTACAATAAAAAGATTAATTATTAATTAAAATTTTAATAAAAAAATAATTTAATATAAATTAATTATATTTAAATAAATATATATATATAAAAAAATTGTGTGTTATATATATATATATATAATGTGTGTGTGTTATTATTAAATGTTGAATCATTAAAATTAAATTATATGGCGGCTTTTCATTCTTATTAGAGAAACTTGTAGCTTAATTTGATAATCCACGATAAGATAAACTGAAGTAGATGTTTATGTATTGTTGTATATTATCATATAAAATTAATTTTAATAAAAATTTAATAAAAAATTTTAATTCAAATCAAAATGTAGTATATTTAAGAATTTATGAGTTATAATAAATTTAATTTTTTAATAATTATATTTTAATATTAACTTGAAAGAGGATTCAAAAGTAAAATTAATAAATTAATTAATTTGAAAATAGTTTTGAAAAGTGTACAAATTGCCCGTCAATTTCATTTGTGGAATGAGTCGTAACATAGTAAAAATATTGGAAAATGTTTTTAGATAAAAAATTAGTTTTTATAATATTTCATTTTTAATGAAAATTATTTAAATTGAATTTTTTTTTAAGATAATAAATTTAATATTTTAGTTTAAAATTTATTAAATTATATTTTTGTAAAGTTGTATAATAAATAATTGTTAAAGTAATAATTTATGAAATAATATAATGATTTATAGATTTAGTAATGTGAATGAAATTTTATATATTATTATTTTATATATTATTTTATATATTAATATATATATATATATATATAAATATAAATAAGTAAATTTGTGTGTGTATTTAAATATATTAAATATATATATATATAAATTTATGTGTATTTAAATTTCATTATATTTATATATATATATGTATTTATAGATATATATATATATAAATTAAATTTTTTATTTTTTATATTTAATTTATTTATAGGTTTTATTAAATAAATTATAAATTTATTAGATAAATCTAAAATTTAAAAAAAAATGTAAATATAATTAATTTTGATTTAAATTAAATAAATTATTTATGTTTAATAATTATAATAATTTAATTATATAATTAAATTTTAATTTATAATTAGATAATTGTTTACTTAAGGTTAATAGAAAATTTTATTTCTATAATATGATTTCAAGTCATATACTTATTCAAGTTCATTAACTAATTTTTTTTTAATAATATATCTCAAATATTATTTATAAAAAATGATAAAATTAAATATATAAAATATAATGATGTAAATAATATATTTAAATTTGTATATGGATATTCAATTATTTGTTTTCCTAATCAAGTAAGTATAATAAAAATGTTAATAAATCATCAATAAAAAATTTTATTTATAAAATAATATGTATTATTTTTTAAATTATTTGAATTAATTAATGGAATTAAATATAAAATAAAAATTGATATAAAAAGTATAATTACTCCTTCTAATTTATTTGGAATTGTTCGTAGAATTGAATATGTAAATAGAAAATATCATTCAGGTTTAATATGAATTAGTGTAATTATTGGATTTGCTATTTTAAAATTATCTGGATCACCTAAGATGTAAGGTATTTGTAAGTTAATTAATGTAAATAAAATAAAGTTAAATAAAATATGTAAATATATAATGAAAAAATAAAACGATGCACCGTTTATATGAATTAATCGAATTAATCATCCTGAGTTTATATCTTTTATAATATTTGAAATTCTATAAAATGCAATATTAATATTTGGACAATAATGTATTGATAAAAATAATCCTGAGAATAATTTGAATTATTAAAAATATTCCAAGTATTGATCCAAAATTTCATAAGTAATTAATATTAATTGGAGTAGGTAAATTAATAAATGATATTGGTAAATTTATTATATGAATTTTATAAATTGATGAAATTACTTTTTTCATTTTTTAGCTCGTAAGTTTTTGTTTTTAATATAACAAATTTTTGTTATAATAAATAATATAATAATTAAGAAAATAATGAATATTAAAAGAATATAATAGTTGGGATTTAAATATAATGTTTTAATATTATAAATTTTATTATTTTTGTAATAATTAAAATTTAATATTTTAATATTTATATCATAATGATTAATTAAGAATAAAAAAGTTAATATTAAAATTAAATTTGTAAAAAATAAATTTAAATAATTGGTTTTTTTAAATGGTTTATTAATTAAACTAATAAAATAAGAAAATAAAATTAAAATTCCTCTAATAAAAATAATTAATAAGATATATAAGTTTAATGAAATTATTTGTTTATATGTTAATGATATTTATTGTTATAAAAATAATATAAAAAATTAAATATATTTGTTTTAAAGGTGATATAAAGGTATTTATATAAAAATAATTTAAAATTAAAATTAAATTAATATTTAAATTAAATTAATATTTAAATTTATAAATATCAGGAAGAATAGAATTATAAAAGTTTTCATTAATAATAGATTAATATATTAAAATTATCTATAGTTATATTAATATTTTTAAATTTTTAATTTACAAAATTAATGTTTTTATTAAACTATATAACTAAAAATATTAATTTAACAAAATATAGTTTAAATTAAAATAATAATATTGGGAATTATAGATATTTTTATAAAATTTTTTTGAAATTTAATATTAAATTAAGTAATTTAATTTTTTTTAAGTTGGTTAATATTAAATTTATTTTAGAATTTGTTATTGTGAATTTAATTTTATTAATTTTAATTATTTTATTAAACAATAATATTTATTTTTTATGTACTCAATGTACCGTACGTATTAATTTCAATTCAGAGTATCCTGCTATTATTATTAATTGGATATAGTGCACTGCTGTATAATATTGATAGTTCAAGAAAAGTATTAAAGCAGTGAAAATTATAGAGTTTTTAAGAAACAGGACGACAGAAGCAGGACAGAATCGCAACAGACGGACATTGCAAAATTGTCTTTTGCTCCGCCTCCAAGGGTTTGCACCCCCTCAAATGTTTTCAAAATTTCCTACGGAATTATACCTGGCTTTATACCCTAGCAAATTTTATGACCGCATGAAAACATACTTCTTAGTTTCCTACTTTCTTTCATATTTCCCCATTCCTATTTTCGTAGTTAATAAGTTCAAACTAATTCGTATTCAATGTATCTCAAATATTATTTATAAAAAATGAGAAAATTAAATATATAAAATATAATGATGTAAATAATATATTTAAATTAGTATATGGGTATTCAATTATTTGTTTTCCTAATCAAGTAAGTATAATAAAAATATTAATAAATGATCAATAAAAAATTTTATTTAAAAAATAAAATTTATTATTTTTTAAATTATTTAAATTAATTAATTAAACCTAACCCCAACCTAACCCCAATCTTAGGATTTTGTTAATTAAGGTCCTTCAAACGGACAAACAGTCTTTATCCCAATAGTCCCTAAATCTACCACCTACTACGGGAAGATACGGGAAATCTGCTTTTCTCACGTACGACGCTTCCTACTAGCATCTTTCTCTCAAGGATGGTTAGTATCCTTTTCCAACCACCAAGTCAAAATTTAGCCAATTAACAACGACGTCCACTTCCCTCACTTTCCGAACCAACGCTTTCCTAAACGAATCCGATGATCTCGTATCCTTAGACACACCCCATCATAGTTTTTCCTATCCAGCATCATCGTGACGGAAAGTCAGTCGCGAGACGCCTGTCCGAATTGATAGTTGATAGTTGGCAGCAATCACTGATCCGAGTTGCTCGACATCTCAGGCAATCATCGTCCGAACTCGTAGCGCATATCGAATCGTATCTACCCGAATCTACCCGAGTTCGAACTTGTAATCGCGAACCGCGAACCGCGAACCAAAATTAATAACCGCGAGTTTTACGTCAAGTATACTCATCGAATATATTTTGTTAATAAATACTTATTGTTAAACATATTCGAGTGTTCCTTCAATACCTATCACGCCCATCACCTCCGAAGTAACGACGGTGAAGGGCAAGCGGTGGGGATCACCACTACGAGGGGACGAAAGGAGATGCTCCCGGGGCCCCAACGGGAATGATTATGGGCCATAGAATAAGAATACATATAAAAAATTTCCTGCAAAAAGTGATAATTTCGTGGATAGAAGATTGTGGATCAAAGGAAAACGACGAAGAAATATCTAGTACAGCAAACACTTATGAGCTGACAAGCAGATCATCCAGACTAGATCACCCACAAAGACTATCAAATTTCGGAAAACATAAACTTATAAACATAGTGTCTAGTCGTCGGAGTAAAAAAGCCCCAAAACCCCAATGTAGAATTTGCACAATTAAAAAAGAAAAGAAGTAGAATATGTTTTGTCTGTAAATTTTGCAATGTTCCATTACACAGAAGCGATTGTTTTGGACGATATCACACTTTTAAAAAAATATTAAATTATTATTTGCTTGAGGAAAATCATTGTATGGATTATGGAATATTATATAAATATTAATCTAAAAACGATTCTAATAGATCAAATAAATATCAATATAAATATTATAAGTAATTTCGCCAAATTTGAGTTAACATTTCTATAGGTATGAGAAAAAGCGCGTATATTCCCGCGCGATATCCTAGAGTCTAAACAGAGCTAGAGTCTAAACTGGCTTCAACGATGTATCTGCGACCGAGTGAGAGGTAGACAGTACATAGGATTTTCAACCGCTACTGGTCGGTAAAATGATACGATAGTACACAACAAGTGTATAAGGTGAAACCGTGAATGTGCGTGCGTGCGTGCGTGCGTACGTGGATAACGATAAGGCGAAGCGAATAATATGCATAGTGAATCTTTTCTGTCTTTTGTGAAGAAAGGTTTTATTTTTCATTCTTTTGGTCTCTTCCCTCTCGTTTCTTTTTTCTTTTCTTCTCTCCAGCGTCACATGAAGCGCACAAATGTCCAAATCTTTCCACGGTTCTTTCTTGGTTCATTATATTTTGCGAATGAAATTGTACTTCAAATCCACTATATCCAAACGTCTTCCCCTATCCTTTCCTATTTCTCTACCTATATGTCGGAGATGAAAGGAAAGCCGAAGCCTTTCCTTGGAAATTTTCGAAACATCCTCTAGTACTTTAGCCTAGATTTTATTATAGCTGTAATTGTTTAAAATTAGTGATAGCGAGATTGGCTTCGAGGTGACAATTGGTCGCCGAACGTAGCCACGGTCACGAGATAAACGTTTTGCCTAACGGAGGTCTGACGAGTGGTTGTATGGGTTTTCCGAGAAGTGTGATTGTGGCGGCATGCGGCCTCGAGAGCGGGCCTAGCCACGTGTGAGGTTACCTCGGAGGTGCCGATACAATGGGACATACATTGGCTAGTCCACGCAAAGAGTTGTCACGCGCCCAAAATTCCGATCTTAACCCGACATATATTTTAAATAACCCAGAGCGGTCGGAACCTATATCGAATCGATAAAGTTTGGACCCACGTAAAAATAAGTATAAAGCTCAGGAGTTTGTCGTTTGGGTATTCAATTGTGTGTTCACTATCGTTACTACTCGCACTCCGCACTCGTACTACAAATCGACAAATTTTTACAATTTGTTAATTTATCAACCACGGTTGATCATTTTACAATCCACAGGAAAATGATAACATGCTCGATATTCTAGTTCGTGTTTGAAGATACATAAAAAATACATATTTATGCACTTCCTATACTACTCAATATCTCATTGAGCATGCGAAAACTCGCTAGTAGAACGCTAGTAGTAGGTTATGAAAATACATCTAATTCATAAATATATTGTGAAAATTATGTAAAGAAATATAAATAGAAGATAAATTTGAGATAACAAAATGATAGCACGCGCCATACAAAATATATTTTAGAAAAAATAAATGATTTCTTATACTTTTTTACTTATATTTATTTACCTATATTTTTACTTCCCTTGTAAAATATCTATTATATTTCGATGTACTCAGTTTTTTAATATTTTCATGTTAAATTATATTATTCTTTCAGAGTTATATAATTTTGCTCTTTCACTATTTGAAACTATTTCCTTCCACGAAACGATTTCCTTCGACGAAAACCACGCCATGCTTTGAAATACAACTTTTCAAAACATTTAATGTAAAAATAGGCAGGTCATGATCCATACTGATATATACATATTTTCTCATTTGGAGTTAACATCGCAAAAAGTTCCTTCTTGCTTAAATTTCATTTACGATAAGTATCTTCTGTTTGTTCCTCAGTCATAATCACGGAAATAAATGGTCGAAGTGGTAGTGTGCATCGAAATATAAATATAATATGCTCAAATATACTAGAACTGCTAAAATATTCAACAAGGGCGGTGGTATAGGCAATCGTCATCGAGAACAGATGACTAGCAATCGTGTTATCGTAAGTAGCTTGTTTTTTCTTGTTCTTTATTTTGAGATTCAGCTTCCATTCCTTACATTCATCAACTCTTTGTATTCTCCTTATTTCCCCTTCCCTTTTCACCATTTTCCACTTGCGGCTCATTTCTTCACCCGGAACAGAGTATGTAGCTGATTTTCATCGAACAAACCTGTTCGAACGTCTCACACCACTTTACGGATACTTGCATATAACTATAATACGCATCTTCATTCGTCTCTTATTCATTGAATGGATTTGAGAGACAGCGATTCTGGCGTGCTTTCCTCTAAGCATTATCGTGTTAGGAATGTTCCTACTAGAGTATATATGTTTCGTAACGGTGATAAATAGACCGAGTTCGATGGACTTTCAAATGGACGGAGCAAATTTCTGATGCCCACATTTACTACTATAAATAAATCAATGCATCATTTGATTAAGCAGTTTCAGAAAACAGTCTGAATTTAATTTGGTAGGACCGTCATTTTAAAGATATCTTCAGGATACGCGGGACAGCGTACTCTATATATTTAGTATAGTTTAAAATGATATCTTATAGGATTCTCAAATCCGAGTCGAAATTGAATTCATGAGCAGTTGCAGTTTTCATACAGGCATGTATGTATGTTTTCACTTAAAGCCTTTTTGACAGCATTTCACAGATGAGGCACCAAAGTTTTCTCTGCACGTTGTCTATTGACAGTCTTGAGCGCAGTGAGATCATATTTGAAGCTCTCGAAAAATTAGTGAATAAAATTATTGCTAAACAGATCGAGAGAAAAGGAGCGTTAGATGCTCCTCTTATTAAATTATCAGAGAATTAAAAGTTGTTTCCTTTTCATTTTTACTATTTATATCATTTCTAAAATAATACTAACATTGACAATAAAATTCGATTGGGTTAGACATCTTCGCTTTAGTTGTTACGCAATACATTTGTTCAGTTGAGATGTACCGTTGAATACAAATACAATATACAAATTGTATTATAATTTATAGCGTAACTATGGATAGATTTCAATGGTAAGAAGATTATTTTAAACTCGTACAAGCATATGCCTCTGCTCAAAGTGATGAATCTTTATGCTCTTGTTCAGCAACCGGCCTAATAACATTTATGTGACAAAAAAACATATACATCTAGAAAAATTGTATAATACACAACTCACTTCTCGATAAATGTGCGAACATGTGTAAGATGTTCGAATTTCGAATATTTTTCAGATATTCATCCACTTATGTGAAGAACGATTTTTCGCATGAGTCATCTGATTATTTTATTTTTTCTCCGAATGTCCGTACGTTATGTGTGTATTCTGTACATCCTCTGTGAACGCTTTCAGTCCTTCCGGCTTCAGTCCTTCGTCGTTTCCACGATTAGGCCGGTGTCGCTTATTTTTTTTTCAACTGCTGTGTCTTGTATTCCCCCTTTACGGGGGATTACTAGCGTGAATAGCGCGTCGCTCGCTTCTCCGCTGGTTCTTATTTCACCATCCTCAACTTCCGACCGGATTATAACCACATTTCTCGGTGGTTTTACCGCCATTTGTCCGCTTTATTGCTGGCCATCTTCACTTTTTCCGCGTACGAGAGCTGTTTTGGCTCGGCCTTCGTTGTTTTCTTAACGGCCGTTTTAAGCCGCTTGCTGGCTTCCAGCGACTTACTCACAGCGCTTAATATCGCAGTTTCCTTATTCTTAGCTTTTAGCTTGTTCTAGCCTTCCGGCTAGATGACAGTTGTGGGGCAGGAGATTCTCCACAAATCCTCCCATATCCTTAAAGTAACGCATTATCGTTGCGGTTTGCCCTTGTTAACTTTGTTGCTCGGGTCGTGGCAGAATGGTAGGACCCTCTTTTCCATATCGCTAGCTCGTTCCCTTATGTCGGGTATTGGCCGCGATTCTGCTTTAGTATCCTCGTTCTCTTCATCAGACCGCTTCTTGATTTCTGGGCTGTTTTGCTTTATCGATGTAGCGCTTATATTAGTATCTTTAGGGGTTGACCACTCTGCCCCTTTTTCAGGCTTTTGCGTTTTCAAGGGTTGCAAAACCATGCTTGCATTCCTGGCGGGTGGCGGGTGGCGGGTGGCATCTGCCCACGTGAAGACATCTGGATTACATTCGTGGCGTACTGTTTGTACACACGGACAGTGTACGAAGCGACGCGAACACAACCTATCTGCATGCCGTCATCTTGGGTCAACGCATGCTGTCAGGAGATCTTTAAAATGTGTCCAAGGATGTTGGCCGATGTAATTGTTAACAATGACTTGGCTTACTTAGAACCAGGCAGGCAACCGCCAGAGGCAAGGGAGGTGAAGAGGCTCTACAAGCATTTCTGGGGTAGAACTGCACCTCCAAATCCTATAATCCTAGGAAGTAGAGCCTCGGAGTTGTCATTATGTGAATACTTTCTTGTTTCACATGATCTAATAAACCAACACTTCTTTCCACTTTTTTTAAGAAACTGTTTTGAATCGTGCAACATTTTCGATCGATTGCGATATCTCTGGTAATTGCATAGTTTTATTTGTGAATATTACACAAGTAAATATTTCGTTTTTTCGTTCAGATAAACTGCAACGTGATATTATTTTATATCACTGTTGCTTGATCATATTGCACAATTTTTATGCCAAGAGAAACATGCTAAAATTCTACATGTAATTTCTTTAGAGATAGTTGTACATTCAAATCATACAAATATATTCGTCTATAAAGCGATGAAAATTTCCATAATTAGGAGGTTGGCGTATGCTGCGTTTTATATCGCGCAGGAATAATTAACTCCATTTCTTCCAATGACGTTATTACAGAAATTCATACTAACCACATGATCATCTGATTTAAGTGCACGAACGAAAGAATCCATCCGTTATTATTTTTTTCCTTCCATATATCTATAAGTGTTATTTCTCCACTACTCAACATGTTCATATTCTAAACGTATCATGCGCATCTTCTTTCCGTTTCCGTCCCAAAGTTCGCAACGCAAGTATATCATTTCTAATCTTTCCACTTTTCTTCTCCTTTTCTTTTATCTGAATAATGGTTTAGTACTGCATGATTCTTAGGAACATCTAACGCATTCGAGTCAAATTATTTTCCATCACTAAATACATCCTTTCTTCGATACTTCCTACACTGCATACGTACTTTCGTAATTTCTATAGCTTTTCTCTACGGCGAGAGGCGAGAAATATCCAGCGTTTCAATGTTGGATGTTTCAAATGTTTACATCGTTGCAAAAGCGTTGATCGTTTAATAAAAGATCGTTTAATAAGACCTACTATTTTGGCATATCCTTTGGCATTCGTTGATACCGGCGATTGCTCTCTGCTCACCCTTGTGTTATATTTCACAGACCTTTCTAAGGATTATGTTACCATGTTTCAATATCCATTAATGAATTTTGTAATTTTTAAGACGTTACAGTTATTTGTAATGTATATATAGTCTTACTTTGATTGACAAACTGATTTACTTGCATAATTTAATGAGAAGTAAAACAATAAAATATTGCGTATAAGCTATCATTTTGCTTTCAAAACACCTTAATAGTAATCGATAAAAAATATAACAAGATTCTATTTAGATTTCCTTCTATAACTTTCATATCTTTTCTGCATGTATATAATTTATAAAATATAACATTTAAAAAATATAAACTGGTAAAACATATAATATTCTCATGGGAGAATGTTCTCATTTCTCCTTGTACCGTACATCAATTAATGTCAAATTATACTACAATCAATAAAAATATAGCAGCAGAAATGGAAAATGTAAATAACCCATGGGAGAAAGCAGGGTATCTCTTGTGAAGACACCACAACTCCCATGATCTATTGTCGCAATCATAATTAACTAGAAGTGGTTAGAATGAAATAATTACGTAACTGTAACGCTGACCGTATGTTATGCCAACAATGGGAGCCGAGGCAGTAAAACTCGATAGCGACACATATACCCGTACGGCAACACGTGCTTGCGTGGCGATTACGAAAAACCGACGGCCAGTAGATGAAAGAAGGCCACATGCAGTCGAATGAAATCAAATATTAAAAACAGGGCCTAGGCTAATTAAGATTCTCTTAAGATGTTCACTACCAGCATCACACTATTATGATGCGTCGATTTTCATTCAGAGGTAAGAATCATAGATATGAGAAGACAGTCTCACGTACGATTTCAGGAAACCCAAACTGCAACATCCCGATTCCCACGGAAGTGAAGCCCCAGTGGACCACCACTCCGTGGGGGATGGCATTATAAATAAGCGTAGCAACATAACGCAGCGCTCATTATTATTTTAATCATTCTTTGTGCTCATTATAATTTACGTACCATATTGTGCTCATTATTTTTGTATTCATTCTTAGTGATCATTGTTATTACGGTTCATTATTATTTTGTTCACTCTTTGTGTTCATTGTTACTACGTTCGTTATTGCGCTCATCATTGCGTTTAAAAATTTTGTACAGTATTTTGCGTTTCGGGGTCTTTAGTTTTTCGGTCAAGAAAAGAGAGCCGCGACTAAGTAAAAAGAAAATTTTATCTTTGAAGTCCTCATTTCATCGCTTAGACAGAAACGGGCATTGTAATTGCGGTATTAATCCAGTTAGTAAATTGTTCAGTCTGTATCGAAATAGATAAATAAAGTAAACATTGATAGTAAACTATATTCGAGTTCAAGTAATAAACCCAACAAAAACATCGACGACCACCGGAGCAGCTGAGGTAATGGCGCCAGACAGCACCTACTCCTCAAGGTAAGAAAATTAATTTTGAAAATTTCCTTCTTCACTGATAATTTCGTTGCCCTCGAGAATCGAATTAGAACTTCCTATCATCGATCTCGTTTTATTTTCGTGAACGGTTTTGAAGATAGAATCATTGTTTAAACTTTAAACAAAGGGGTTGTCCGCTGTGTCGGCTTGTGCGAACGGTGTTTTCAGCTACTCAAACACCCACTGATCTTCGCATTCCTCCTCCCATTGTTGGCAAAACATTGCCCGTCTTTGGGCAAGGCTTGCGAAACCACACGAACCCCACACAGAGAGGATCGTTGGAATCATCCTCGATTATTAAACTCGAAGGGCAAGAAAATTGTGGCAATAGAAACCATCGAAGTAAATGAACTGAGCTTTGGTTCTAACGACAAACTACTATAGCGAAATTAAAAGAGAAGAAGGCAAACGTAGGAATAAATTTATATCAAACAACGAAAATTCACATTCTTATCCAATCCATCAACGCGAAAATTCTTGTCCTACCTCCTCTAACTAACTAATATACACATATACATATATATATGTCGGGTTGTCATTAGAATTTGTATTACGAAATGTTTCTTCATTTGAATTAGCCATCGTTTTACAAAACAGAGAATATATTTATACGAACAAACAGGGTTTTACAAAATATTATGAATAATGAATTTTTGTAAATGATATGATTAATTAACAAATGATAAATTAATTAGTAATTATATTAAAGAATAATAAGTTTTATCAAACAATAATAGGAACGAATAATATATCTTACGAATTACTAATTTAACGAATAATGAAAATTAACGATTGATAAATTTACAAATATTAAATTTAATTTATGCTTTAAACAAAGATCCGGGGTTCAAACGAATCCACGGTCAACGGGAAAACTTTAAACAATTTTATAACACAGAATACGTTTGCTGAATCACTCGGTAAATTACTCGATGTATCACTTTCCAAGGCAATCTCACGAATGAATATCTGATTAAAATCTTTTTCGTTATACGACTGCATTTGTTTGTTATGTTCTCGCTGGAAACATCGAGAAGGTTCCAAACGTTGTTGCTAAGCAATATCTGTCAAAAGTTTGTTGTATACTCTTTGGAAACATCGAGAAAGATCCAAACGCCGATACTAGGCAATTTCTGTCTTCATGAAGCAAAACGTTTATCCCGTGACCGTGGCTACGTTCAGCGACCAGTTGTCACCTCGAACCCACTTTCACTTTTCACAAATGTCAAACAATTACAGATGACAATTACTTAATTACAGTTACAATAAAATCTAAACTAAAGCATTAAAAGGCTTCCTCAAAATTGCATAGGGAAGGCTCCGGCTTTTCATTTCATCTCCGACATATATATATATATATGTTTGTATATATGTTTATATATATGTTTGTATATATGTTTGTATATATGTTTATATATATGTTTGTGTATATATATATATATATATATATATATATATATATATATATATATATATATATATATATATATATATATATATATATATATATATATATAAACCGTACGCCACCATCTCGTTGTCAAACTTCGGCGCCTCTACACGAGATGTCTGAGGGAGGGAGTCTACCCACGAGCGTGGCGGACGGCGAGGCAGGTCTTACTCCGTAAAGAGGGCCGAACGGCGACATTGCTGTCGGCATATCGGCCGATTTTTCAATTTTGGACGATTTGTACGAGAAAGAAATGATCAGACCAAGCAATTCACCATACGCAATCCCTTGTTGTATTAGTGCGGAAAAAGAATAAAAAATGCATCTCTGCGTCATCTACGGGGAATTAAATAAGATCACCGTGAAAGACAATTTTCCGGTGCCTTTTACGACAAAAGAGAAGAATTAGAATTCCTAAAGTACCTACTATACAAAATAAAAGCGCAAATGAAACAAGAATTCGCAAACGCTATAAACCATTACTGGACAAATAAAATAAGAAACATCTCCAAAAACGACTCAGCCAACATGTTCCCACAAATAAATCAAATCTTCAGACCAAAAGGACAAAGCTCCATCCCACCTCTCAAATTGCCCCCAGAAGAAACCTCCCTCATCCAAGAAGCAGGTATAACAATACACAACACCACCAAAGACATCGAGGGTAACTTCATAATAACTAAAACAACGGAAAAACTAGACATCATCGGCACCCACTTTTCCAAAATACACACACAAAACGAACACATGGGACGAGATCAACTAAACAGAATTATCATCACCGAAACAAACTTAAAAATGAAATGGAACAAGACAAAACGCTAAACAAAACAGTCTGTACATTCTCAAACGAAAACACCGTAGACAACCCCAAACAACCAGATCCAGAAATAAACTACTTCACAAATTACAATCAACCAAACACAATCTTCTCCAAACTAAACAACAAAAAATCCTCCGGCTTCGACGGCATCCCAAACGTTTTACTCAAGCGCCTACCGAACAAAATAAAATGGTACTACACAGTACTCTTCAACAATGCTCTAAACAACACATATTTCCCCAGAAAATGGAAAAAAGCCAAATTGATAGCTATTACAAAAAAAGACAAAGACGGCTCATCGCCCGCAAACCTACGACCCATAAGTCTCCTCCCCAACATAAGCAAAGTACTTGAAATAATCATAAACAACCCCCTAACTTCCATCTGCACAAAAAATGACATAATCGCAGAAAATCAATTTGGCTTCAGGCACAACCACTCCACAATCCACGCAATAAACAAACTTACGTCGGACATCTGCTGGGCCCTAAACGCAAAACAACGAGTAGCCGCCTGCTTAATAGACCTCGAAAAAGCTTTTGACACAGTCTGGATCCCAGATCTCATATACAAATTGATCAAGATAAACCTTCCTAAACATCTAATTAAAATAGTCTGGGACATGATCACAAGCAGAACATTCGTAATGACCGAAGGTTCAAACACATCAAGCAAAGAATTCTCCATAACAAATGGTCTGCAACAAGGTACAGTAAATTCCCCGCTACTTTTCAGTATTTACAATAGTGACTTTCTAAACCTCTTTAATTTCAATACATCCACCCACAAGCGCTCCATAGCCTTCGCAGATGATCTAATCATCTACGTAACAGGCCGCAAAACTAAGACAATAAAAACTGAACTGCAAGAACTTTTCGAAAAAATAAACGACTATTACCACGCGTGGAAACTAAAAATCAACACAAGCAAATGCGAAACCATACTATTCAGACCCAAGTTAAGTGAAATCGACCCAACAGAAAGAGAACACTGCCGAAAATTCCAAGTAAGAGAAAAAGCAAACAAAGGGGCACTCATACCACACAAAAACTGCTCATCCTTACGGCGTACTCTCAATAGCCTTAAGCACCCGTCATAAATCCGAGTAATTTGCTTGCTAAGGTCCTTCCGACTCAACAAATGTATTTTTCTCAATCACTTTTAGACTGTTATCTACCACGGCTTGCCAAGGGAGAGTTGGGTTTTTCCACGTACGATGCTTCCTAATAACAACTTTCTATCGAGGGCAGCTAAGACCCTTCTTAGTCCGCCAACCTTCGTTTAACCAATTAACAACGAAGCCTATTTCCCTCACTCTCTTAGCCAAAATCGTCATCAACAAATCCGATGGTCCCGTGCGCTAGACACACCCATCACTAGCTTTCCTCCGACACAGCATCGTCACTCAACTTCACTTCTTCTACACCGTTGGAAAAGTCACCTCGTTCTCTTACGACATCGGGAGAGTCAAGTCAACTAGTCAGTTTAACGCTAACGCCTAACGTGGCAGTCTAAGCATAACGCTAGAGTAGCATAATTCACGTAAACTATTTTAGTCGGTTCTCGGTATTGTCGAACATACATCTCCTCTACTAAATATATTATAGTGCTACGTCCACTAATACACTAAATCCAATTATAAGAGCCCTGCTCTAACGTACACATCTATCTTATCTTCGTGCGATAAGTGATTATCTATTTATCTATGCTCAACAGTGTAATCTAAGTGTTGGAAATATATAATTTACAATTCTGTGAATCACAGTGTTATACAAACTAAATCATCCCTATTATCTCAACGGAAATCAGGGGATCGGTCAATTCGTGGCGTCGATTGCTATAATCGTAACGGGAATTTACGACTCTCGTTGACGTCTCTCCTCGCGATTACGTCTCCCCGCGATTGGTCGAAACTACATAAAGAATGGTTTCCATCACGTAAGGGTTTCAAAATCATCTATTAAATATACATCTTTTGTACAGTTCGCACACCTGAAATTGCCTTTAGAGCTTACTAATGCCCCGCGTGTTTTTCAATGATATATTAATTTTGTATTTACCAATCTCGTTAAAAAGAATAAAGTCGTACTATATTTAGATGATATTTTAGTCGCTACAGAAACGCTTAAAGAACATATTTTGATTTTTTGAATGTTTGAAGAAATTTTTCATTTAGCTGTATAAAACGATTTACAATTCCATTTAGACAGATTTTCTTTTTTCATACCGCGAAGTTACATATCTTGGCTAACTAATTTTAATGAATCTAGTATTCGTTCCAGTCGAGACGGCATTGAATATGTCCGAGACTATCCACTGCCACGAACGGCGAAAGACGTACTGCATTTTGTGAACCCCGCAAGCTATTTTAGGTATTTTATTCCAAATTTTTCTATTTTAACGAAATCCCTATATGAATTATTAAGAAACGATGCGAATTTCCAGTTTGGCGCGAAAGAAAATACGGCCTTTACGTGTTTAAAAAGGTAAATTAGCTGATAAACCGGTTTTGATTATCTATTCCCCGATTTTAAAACAGAGTTGCATTGTGATGCCATCGCAAGTGATTTCGGCGCGGTATTAATTAAAAAACAAACGGACGGTTTCTTTCGACTTATATTTTATTTTAGTAAACGAACCACTATCGTAGAGTCAAAATATTGCAGCTTCGAGCTGGAACGTTTAGCCGTTATTCATGCCATCAATAGGTTCCATATTGATATTTATGGGATTCATTTTAAGATCGTTACCCATTACGATAGTTCGCGTCTCACGTTAAGCAAACAAACGGTCGACCCACGCATTGCGCAATGGGTGATCTTACAAAATTGAATGTGAAAATGTCACATGTTGACGCATTAAGCTATTGCTGCAGTGACCTTATCTTAGATCCAAACTCAAACAAATTGTTAAATCAGGAAATCCAACAGACAACTTTCGTTAAATACATCTGGAGTTACATCTGGGTCATAAGTTGAACTGGAAGAAACACATACAAGAAAAAACTAAACACTTACATCTAATCAGAAATTCCATGTAGCTCGTAGCAAGAAAATCTAAATCAGACATATGCAGCCTGGTCTTATGAACTACAAAAATGGGGCATGGTTGCCAAATCAAATATGAAGAAAACAGAAACCTTCCAATCAACTATACTAACATCGATACTAAGTACACACAAAATTCTCTAAAGCATATCACGACAAAATGGACAATTACATAAACTCGCTTGCCAAAAATAGTAATCCTTACTTGGGCTTTCGGTTCGGTTCGGGCCGAGGGTAACACACGGACGGAGATCTCTGTGGAAAAAGTGAAGTGTGAAGGGAAAAAGGAACAGGAAGCATAAAGAGGCATGAAGAAGGGAAAATAAAGAGTGAGCATACGAGGAGAAGGCAAAAGAAAAGCGAAAAAGGAGACAAGAACGAGAGAAAGCTACAAATAAGAAAAACTAGAAAAGAAGAGATTAGGAGGCTAGAAGCGCGGCAAAACAAAGTAAGGTAGGGAAACGGCAGATGGCGACAAACAGGGGAAGACCAAGGAGTACTGGTAAAGCAGTCTTCAAAAATACACTGGACAAATACAGCTCGACAGAAAAAGAGACACCAGCCAGAGAGAAAGTAATGGAGGCAGTGGTGGAAAAAATAGAGAAAATGGAAAGAGGATTCGAGGCAATGATCGAGGAAATAAATTATATATATATATATATTGGAAAAGCAAGTGGAGGAGCTGAAGAGAGAAATGAAAGAGGAAAGGGAAAGAAGGGAAAGAAGGGAAAGAGAGACAGACAGAGAGAAAGGAGAGTGGGAATGGGAAAAGAAAGAATTATTGGGTAGAATCAGAAGAATTGGAGAGGATCAGGACAGGGCAGAGAGAGAGGAAAGAAGAAGAAACATAGTAATCAAGGGAGTGGACTGGAACGAAGGAAGCAATGAAGAGACAGTAAAGGAGTTTATAAACGAAAAAATGAGGATAGGGGCAGAAGTAGAAAAAGCACATATGATAAAGGTGGGGTGGGGGGGGGGGGGGGGCAAGAACACAATAAAAGTGGCAACGATGAAATCAATGGAGGAAAAAATAAGGATAATGAAGGAGAAAAGCAAATGGGAAAAGCAAGGGGGAAAAGGCTGACAAAAAAAGAAAGGGATGGGAAGCAACACATAAGAAGAGTAGCCAGAGAAAGAATGGAACAAGGCGAATATGTAAGGACAGGATACAAGAAACTAACAATAGAAAACAAATGGTACAGGTGGAACGAAAACGAAGAGAGGCTGGAGGAAGAAAGAAAGAGAGGGGAAGGAAAATGAAAAAAGAGGAACAGGAGGGGGGACTACAATGGGGATGAAAACGTGCTTCTGAAATGTAGCAGGGTTAATAAGTAAGGACAAAAGAGAAAAGTTAAAATATAGACTACCCAAAGAATTCGACTGGAAATGCAGGGCAGCAATGACAGTAAGGAAAAAAGGAAGAGCAAAGGGAAGAATAACGACGGGTATAAATAAAAACCTAAGAGAAATAGGATATCAAGGAATTAGTGATAATATAGTTGGAAGAAAAATAATATACAATTACAAGACGTATAGGATAATGATGGTTTATAATCAAGATACATAAGGGACATGGAAAAAAATAGAGGAAAGAGTAGACGGAAGAGAAGAGCAAGTGGTGATCATCGGCGGAGACTGGAACGCAAGAACGGGAGAAGAGGGAGGGTCGATAAACGAGGACGTAGGGAAAGAAAAAAACAGACGATCAAAAGACAAGACAATAAACATGGAAGGAAGAACACTGCTAAAGATAATCAATGGCAGCGATAAAGAAGGAGAGGAGCGGACCTATATTGGCGAGAGAGGAAACTCAGTAATAGACTATGTGATTGGCAATCAGGAGGCGACAGAAGAAATAATTTACATGAAAATAGGAAAAAGAACAGAGTCAGGCCACATGCCGTTAGAAATAGAAATAGGGGGGGGGGCGGAATTACAAAAAAAATGAGGAAAAGGAAGAAGAAGAGAAGGAGAAGAGGGAATGGACAAACAAAAGTGTGGAAAAATACTTGGACGAATGTAAAGACTGGACCTGCAACGGAAGAACAGTAGCGGAAATGTGGACAGAAATCAACAAGAAGATAAACGAAGCAATGCAAAAGAAGAAAGTAAAGATAAGGAATAGAAAGAGAGGAAAAGAGAGTAAAAGAGAGATGAGAAGGAAGGTGACAAAGTTTATGAAAGGAAAATACAGTAGAGAAGCTCTTATGGAGGAAAAAAGGCATTCAAATAGAGGTGCAAACAAAGAAAGGAAAGATACGAAGAAGAAGAAATGGTGAAAATCAAGAAGATCAAAACAGAACAAGAAGCGTGGAAATACATAAATAAATACAGAAGAAGAAGAGAGAATATAGATGAAGATTATATGAAATAAGCGAGGAAGAGTGGAAAAATCATTTTATGGAAATTTTAGAAGGAACAGAGCACAAAGAGGGCAGGAAAAAAGAGGAGCATCGAGCAGAAGAGAAAATAATGGAGGAGAGAGAAGATAATATATAGAGAAGGAAGAGGAAGAGGATATACAAACTAAGAAACTTGAAGGAGAAGAAAGCAATGGGGGAAGGCGGGTTAGAAAATGAAGTATGGAAGTATGCACCGAAGGAAGTGGGTGAAGCGTTATGGGCTTTGTTAAGGAAAATATGGAATGGGGTGGGGATACCAGAAGATTGGAAAAAAGGAGCAAATATGTCCGATATATAAAAAGAGGGACAAGAGAGCAGGGAAGGGTTACAGAAAAGTAACATTAATGGATACAGCATACAAGATCTGTGCAGGGATACTGCACGAACGACTGAAGGCAGAGATTGAAAACAAACTGAAAGAGAGCCAATTCGGATTCAGAAAAGAAGGACGCGGTATTTGTGATAAACCATATCATAGACAAACAGTTGAGTAGAGAAAAAGAAAAACTACATGCCTGCTTTGCGGACTTAAAAGCGGCGTTCGACAGGCTAAACAGAAAGAAATTGGAGGAGAAAATGAGAAACATGGGGATTAACGAAAACTTAACCAGAAGGATTAAAGAGATATACGCAGAAACAAAGAATGTGGTAAGAATCAAGAATAACAACACAAAAGAATTTTGGACAGTGAGGGGAGTCAGACAAGGATGCCCGTTGAGCCCTACGTTGTTTAACATCTACGTGGCGGGGCTGGAAGAAGAATTAAGGAAAGGACAAGTCGGGGGGGGGCATAGTGGTAGGAGAAAGAAAGGTATGGTCATTGACATATGCAGACGATATTGTGCTGATGGTTGATAGAGAGGAGAAGCTAAAGGAAATGCTAAAGAGATTCGAAATATTTTTAAAGGAAACCGAATTGGAACTGAGCACGAAAAAGGCCAAGAGTGTAGTTTTCGAGAAAAACGAAAAAACAAGAGGAGACAAAGAAAATGGAAATGGGGAGAACGAGAATTAGAAGAAGTGGACGAGATAAGATACCTAGGGTACATACTACTGAAAAAACGGTAGTGATGAGAAACACATAGAAGACAGGAAAAAGAGAGCAAGAATAGCAATGAAGAAAACATGGGGCGTGGAAGAAAAAATTTCCAAACAGGACAACAAGAGGAGAATGAAGATGTTTGGAACGCTGGTAGAGAACGTGGCGCTGTTTGGAGCATAGGTATGAGGCTGGAACATGGAAGAAAGGCTGGATAGAATACAAAGAAGATATGTGAAATGGAGCTTAGGTTTAGATATGACAACACCGAATTATATATCGATAGAAGAATGTAAGCTAACAGAAATCAAAGAAAAAGTATTAGGAAGAGCAGCAAGGTATGAAGGGAAAGCCATAAAGTCAAAAAAGGAACTAGTAAAGAAGTGCATAAAGGAAAGAGAGAGAAACTGGGGAAATGGCCAATAACGGAAAAGAGCAAGAAAGAGAAAGAAGGGACTAGAAAGGATGAGAAATGGAGGGACACAGATGGAAGTAAGAGAAGAGCAAGAAAAGATGACACTAGACCAAATTATAGAAGAAAGGAGAAAGAGAGAAGCAGAAGAGAGGGGGGAAAGGATAAGGGAATCAAAGTATGACAAACATTATAGAAAAATCGCCAAAGAAGAGTTAGCAAAATACTTAGAAGGGAGGATGAAGTGGAAGGACAGAAAAATATTAGCAAGATTCAGATGCGGAAACGAGACTAAATCAAGGGAATACTGGAAAGAAGAGGGAGAAAAAAGATGCAAGCTATGTAAAAAGAAAGAAGAAGACCTGAGACACGTAATAGAAGAATGAGAAATAACAGGAGAACCAAGGGACACAGAAAATAATAATAATAATAATAATAATAATAATAATAATAATAATAATAATAATGATAATGATGATGATAGTTATCCTTACTCATCCTCAATTATTAACAAATCACACACCCATACATTCTAATTAAAACGTTAAAAACCTTCCTTATTTTATTTTGTTTTTTTTTTTTATTATGGGTAATAGCACAGAAATCCCCATGCTATAGTAATTAGCAAATGATACAAAAATGTAAGTATTTGTAGAAACAAATAAGAACGTTTAATAAAGGAAAAATTAAAAAGAAAATGATAGATACTTCTACCTCTCAGAGGGATCAAGCAAAAGGACCAAACGCATCGAGATCTACAGTAAGACACGGTAAACCGGCCTATCCTGTTCAATATCCATGTTTAGTGTCCTATTATAAATGTATGGCATGAACAAGAACGGCAATCAAAATAATAAATCAGCAATAGCATTCGTAAATGATATGTTAATTACATCAGAAACAATAAACCGTGACAAATAAAAATCCAGCTGCAAGACCTAGTCAAGAAAGTAGAAAATTACGCTTTCCAACACGGAAGCTAAGAATCTACACCCATAAATGTGAAACAATCTCGTTCAGTCCATATATTTCAAAAACTTCAAAAGCAAAGTACGACGTGAGAATAAATTCGAAAATATTCTTCCATACAACAGAAAATATCAACGGAAAATTTTCCGATGCAAACAAAGTTAGATGCTTCGGAGTCCATCTAAACTTCGGGTTAAATCACAACGACAACATAAAGACACAGTTATAGAAAGCAGATAAATTCTTCTTATACCTCATAAGACTACCTTACTCGAAAGATTCGCACAGATCAATGAAACTTCACTGCTACAAAACACTAATTAGACCAACCATTCTAATGTATGGTCGTTAAATCTGTTTCAATGTAAGTGTCAACGCCACGGAAAAATTAAGAATCATTGAAAGAAAATACATCACAGCATGTTTAGGAATATATAGATTGCCAGAATTGAAATTTAGCAAATATAGCAAATCACAAGCTATACGAAGAGCCCAAATTAATCCATATCGATTCTTCATTCTTAAATTAGTCAGACCACTGGTCAAAGATACACAAAATAATCATAAACTTCATCGTCGCCCACAATCTATAGTCAAACCCGTTATACCATAAACACATTCAAAAAACAGGTTATTTCCCCCCGGAATCCTTCACCTGTTTAGATAGCGTGAAATTAATCCAAAACAATAATAACTTAGCATTATTCTATCACTACAGCAGAAACGTAATAATAAAAAATACTGTACGATAGCGACATAGACCATAAGGATAGCAATATAAGACTTATGTATAAATTGTCAACCGTAGATTTAAGTGAGACACTCAAAGACAATAAAGATAAATATAGGTGGCTAACCACCGTAGAAAATTAAATTATAGCGATAAGAAAACCGTATGTTTAGTTAGTAAATGAACCAAAGATTGTAAGCAAAGATCACAAAAGAACAATGCAAATGTCACGTAAACTTGAGGGTTAGACGATAAAATAAAATAGCTGAGTCGTAACACAACTATTAATTTTGTTTTCATTAATCTTTATTATGAATTCAGCAATCACAATGAAATACACACTGAATTAACACACACAAATCACAATTCACTCCAATCACCTTATGTAAAACTTAGTTACACTGATACGTTAAGTACGCGACTGTTATAAGGATAGAGACCGGTAAAGATATGTTGACTATTCTAAGGATACGGAATAAGTGAAGTTTTACTGACGATACTGTGTCTGGGGAAAGCTAGGGATGGGTGTGTCTAAGGACACGGGACTATCGGACTTGTTGATGATAATTTTGGTTAAGGAAGTGAGGGTAGTAGACATCTTTCTCCGATTGGATAATAAGACGGTTGGTGGACCAGGAAGGGTTTTAGCCGCCCTCGTGAGAAAGTTGCTAACGCAACATACCAGACGCGAGGAAAACCTACTTTCCCTGTTAACCCGTAGTAAACAATAAACGTAAAAGGAAATCTAAGACAAGAGATACTCGCTTGGCCTGAAGGACCTTAACTATGAAAATTCCAAGACCGCTGGTGGGTACTTAGGACTACTGAGGGCACGCGCCAAGAATGTGCAGACATCTGGGCGCCATCCTGCCCGCGGTGTGTGGCCTGGTCTCTGATGTGAATTGACGTTATACAAACACAGTTAAATTAAGAAAATGTTCCCTGCAATTGTGTAATCATATATACGTAATTATATATCTCATACGTTTATTCTCTTTCTTCCCCCTCCTAAAATGTCAGCGATCCATAATACAATATCGGGCCTCCCTATACTAGTTTGTAAGTTCATAGTCTAAGGAATGGTTACATTGTAAGTCAATAAATGGTAGTATGAAGTGCAACGTTTATGTGAGCACCTATACTAGGCGTACATTACGCAAACATTAAAAACTTCCCACAAGCTGAGACCCTCAACTCATAAATCAAATTCTTTTTATTTTTGATTCATTGTGGTAAATGAAATCATTTACCAACATATTTGTCACACTTTTCTCATTCAGATAAGACCAACCACGATATAATTTGGAGCATATTTGCTTACTGAGTAAATGATAATTAAATACATATCAATAAGTAAATCTAACATCACAAATATATTAGTAAAAGTTTAATTTTGGAAAAGTTAGAAATAAAAAAGTTTTACTTTTGATTCAGCACATAGATACATTGTCTCCGCGCTATCTGCCACTGGACCATATTACACCACCACAAAATATCCCGAAGTTCTTGTTGGACTCAACGGGTATAACATCGCATATACTTTGCATATTTACTGCATAGACCTCCGCAGTTTATTTAATTTTTTATAATCATTGTAACAAAAGTTAGTGTTATAATTTCATTTTATTGCAGCATAAGTCCAGTTTTTGTGTGTGCAATAAAATATTGTTATACCACTATCACCAGGAACGATGTGTAAAAGTACACTTACAAGAAAAGATAAAAATTTATTTCACAGTTATACTTAAATGTGGCATAAAGAGTAATATCTGAAAGAAAATTTCAGAAACATTGATTTCCAGAATTATTTCATTACTTTCCACATACAGTTGTCAATATCCACAGTTGGCTGAATCCCACATGTAGAGTGTAATAAAAGAAGAACAAGACAATACGATAAAATGTTGTAAGAAGCAAGAAATTCTAACAGTGAAATAAATAAAAAAAAACAGAAAAAGATAAAACACATAATAGGAAACTACAACGGAACAAAGAAATCTCAAGAAAGTAGACAGTTACAACTAAAATGGTAGAGGAAAGAAACACAAGAGGAAAATTAGAAAAACACATCATAAACAGCAAAATGGCAACAAAAGACAAAGAATAGATAACAACAAGTATAAACAAAGGAAATATAGTTGTGAACACAGGGAATAAAGGCATGAAATTTGAAATCCTGAAAAAGATAGATATGTTTAGGGAAATGAGAAATTTTTTTTTTTTTTATTTATTTGTTGAAATTACAATCAATTCTCGCGTTGAGAAGAAATGAGAAATATGAAAGACAAATTAAAGGAGATAAGAAAGGCAAATAATATATTTAGTTACACCTAATACAAGATGTTAAGCTAGAGAAAAATAACGGGAGATAAGGAAATAAAATGGATAGAAAAAAGAAGAAAACTTGAAACTACAAGATAAGATAGATGAACTCGAAGGGATGACGATAAATTAAAAGTGATAAATGAAGCGGAATATATTGAAGAGATAAAAACAAAACACCATTAAAAGCTGCTACAGTTATACTTTCAGACCAGAAGAATAAGATGAGAGTATAAGTAAATGAAAAGATATGGAACATTTAAGGACATTAGATATAGCATTGCAAAGAAAGGACAAGATCATACATGATCTATCACAAACGCTATCATACTTTGAGAAAAATATATTTTTTATCTTTCTTAAAATCCTTTTTAAGAAGGAAAAATGATTTGAAACAAGAACAAAAGAAACTTTCAATCATTTTTCTTGCCTTAAATCGCAGTGTAAAAATAAAGATGAAAAAAATGTTATAGCGGATTGTAAAGACAATACAATGAACGAGCATACCTTGTTGTCGCGAATTGAAACGTTGCTCGTCACCGTGTGTGTCTGATTTGACGTGCAACGCATTTCCTTGCGGAAGTTGAATTAAAATTAAATTTTTTATAAATAAAACATATATAATAATATTGTTAATAAGTTTTAAATTAGAATAAAAAATAGATAAAAATAGGATAAAAATATATATATATATATATTAATATAAATTTTATTAAAAAATTATAGTTTAAGTAAAAATATTTTATTTACAATAAAAAGATTAATTATTAATTAAAATTTTAATAAAAAAATAATTTAATATAAATTAATTATATTTAAATAAATATATATATATAAAAAAATTGTGTGTTATATATATATATATATATAATGTGTGTGTGTTATTATTAAATGTTGAATCATTAAAATTAAATTATATGGCGGCTTTTCATTCTTATTAGAGAAACTTGTAGTTTAATTTGATAATCCACGATAAGATAAACTGAAGTAGATGTTTATGTATTGTTGTATATTATTATATAAAATTAATTTTAATAAAAATTTAATAAAAAATTTTAATTCAAATCAAAATGTAGTATATTTAAGAATTTATGAGTTATAATAAATTTAATTTTTTAATAATTATATTTTAATATTAACTTGAAAGAGGATTCAAAAGTAAAATTAATAAATTAATTAATTTGAAAATAGTTTTGAAAAGTGTACAAATTGCCCGTCAATTTCATTTGTGGAATAAGTCGTAACATAGTAAAAATATTGGAAAATGTTCTTAGATAAAAAATTAGTTTTTATAATATTTCATTTTTAATGAAAATTATTTAAATTGAATTTTTTTTTAAGATAATAAATTTAATATTTTAGTTTAAAATTTATTAAATTATATTTTTGTAAAGTTGTATAATAAATAATTGTTAAAGTAATAATTTATGAAATAATATAATGATTTATAGATTTAGTAATGTGAATGAAATTTTAAAGAATTAAATAAGTAAAATAAATTTTGTACCTTTTGTATCAGGGTTAATATAATTTAATAATTTTATTATTCTCGAAAGAAAAAGAGTTAAATATATAATTATGTTTTTGTTGAATAAAAAATTATAATATATATTTAGAAATTAAATGTTAATCGATTTTTTTATATCTAGTTTTTTTTAAATGAATTTAATTAATATATAAAAAATATAAAAAATTTATTTTATAATTTTTTTTATTTTCATATAAAAAATTTATGGGATAATCTATAAATTTAAATATATAATTGAATTATTATTATTATTTAAGAATTTATATTATAATTATATTGATTTAGTAATAATTTTTATTAATAAATACTTAATAATTTAATGATTTTATTTTAAAAATTTAAGAAATTTATATAAAATTGAATAATATATATTTATTAAAAAAAAATAATTTATAAATTATTTAAATTAAGTATAATGATTATATTAGTAATATTTTATGTTTAAAATTTTTATTTTTTAATAAATTTTGAAATATATATATATATAAGGAATTAGGCAAATTAAATATATTCACCTGTTTATCAAAAACATGGCTTATTGATTTTAATTTTAAGTCTATCTGCCCAATGATTTAATTATTTAATGGCTGCAGTATAATTGACTGTACAAAGGTAGCATAATCAATTGTTTTTTAATTAAAAACTAGAATGAAAGAATTAATGAGATATATACTGTCTCATATATATATATATATATATATATATATATATATATATATATATATATATATATATATATATATAATTAATTTAAATTTTTAGTAAAAATGCTAAAATATATTTATGGGACGATAAGACCCTATAGAATTTTATATTTATATATATTAGATTTTAAATTTTTTAAATATAAATATTTAATTGGGAGGATTAGTAAATTCATAAAACTTTATTTTAAATATAAACTTTAATTAAAGAATAATTAATGATCTTGTATTATAAATTGAAAGAATAAATTACCTTAGGGATAACAGCGTAATATCTTTTTAAAGATCATATTAATAAAGATGATTGCGACCTCGATGTTGAATTAAGATAAATTTTAAATGCAGAAGTTTAATAATTAAGTTTGTTCGACTTTTAAAATCTTACATGATTTGAGTTCAAATCGACGTGAGTCAGATTGGTTTCTATCTATAAAAATAAATAAATTATTTGTACGAAGGGACTATAATTTTTAATTAAATTATATTATTAATTTTAATTAATAATTTTGATTATATTAGCAAATTAGTGCATTAAATTTAGAATTTAAATAAATTATAACAAAATTATAATATATAATTTTTTTTTTAATTTTTTATTAATAATATTTATAATTTTGATTAGAGTGGCTTTTTTAACTTTATTTGAGCGTAAAATATTAGGTTATATTCAATTACGAAATGTCCAAATAAATTAATAATTAAAGGTTTATTTCAACCTTTTAGAGATGCTTTAAAATTGATATCAAAGGAATTTTTTTTTTAATTTTAATAATTTATATTTATATAGTCCAATAATTATATTTTTTTTATCATTAATATTATGATTTATTTATCCTTGAATATATTCTTTTTTTTTTATTGATTATAGAATTACTTTTTTAATATTAATTTTGAGATTAATGGTTTATCCAATTATAATAATTGGTTGAGTGTCTTTATGTAATTATTCAATTTTAGGTTCATTACGTTCAGTTTCTCAAATAATTTCATTTCAAATTTTATTATTTTTGGTTTTTTTTTTACTAATAATTTTAATTGAGAATTACTCTTTATTTATATTTATAAAATTTCAATATAATATATATATTTTTTTTATATATCCTTTATATATTATTTTTATAATTAGAGCATTAATTGATTTAAATCGAGTTTCATTTGATTTGATTGAAGGTGAATCAGAATTAGTTTCTCGAGTTAATGTTGAATATTATAGAAGATTATTTGTATTAATTTTTTTATCTGAATATTTAAATGTTATATTTATAAGATTATTATTAACAATAATGTTTTTTGGATTAAATTGATGATCATTTAGTTTTATTTTAGTTTATTTATTTCATTTAATTTTATTAATTATAATTCGTGGTGTATTACCTCGTATTCGATATGATAAATTAATAATAATATGTTGGGTTGAATTATTAGTGTTAATTTTAATATATTTAATATTAATTTATTTAATAAAAGAATTTATTGTTTCGATAGTATTTTAATTTGTATTTTAAAAAATATTTAATTTTTAATAAAATTTTTTTATAATAAATTATTATTAATTTTAAATTAATTTCATTAATTTAAAAATTATAAAAATTTATATGTATATATATATATAGATTAAGTTTTTAATTATTATATTTAAATATATAAAAGTTTGTTTATATAAATTTAATTAATTAAAAAATTAATTTTATTTTAAAAATTATATTTAAATATGTGTGTGTGTGTGTGTATTTTATATATATATTTAAATATGTGTGTATATTAATAAATTTGTATCTATTTATATAAATATATTAATATTATTAGTAAGTTTGTGTTTATATATATATATAAATATAAATAAGTAAATTTGTGTGTGTATTTAAATATATTAAATATATATACATAAATTTGTGTATTTAAATTTTATAATATTTATATATATGTATTTATAGATATTATATATATATAAATTAAATTTTTTATTTTTTATTTATAGGTTTTATTAAATAAATTATAAATTTATTAGATAAATCTAAAATTTAAAAAAAATGTAAATATAATTAATTTTGGTTTAAATTAAATATATTATTTATGTTTAATAATTATAATAATTTAATTATATAATTAAATTTTAATTTATAATTAGATAATTGTTTATTTAAAGTTAATAGAAAACTTTATTTCTATAATATGATTTCAAGTCATATACTTATTCAAGTTTATTAACTAATTATTTTTTTTTAATAATATATCTCAAATATTATTTATAAAAAATGATAAAATTAAATATATAAAATATACTGATGTAAATAATATATTTAAATTTGTATATGGATATTCAATTATTTGTTTTCCTAATCAAGTAAGTATAATAAAAATGTTAATAAATCATCAATAAAAAATTTTATTTATAAAATAAAATGTATTATTTTTTAAATTATTTAAATTAATTAATGGAATTAAATATAAAATAAAAATTGATATAAAAAGTATAATTACTCCTCCTAATTTATTTGGAATTGTTCGTAGAATTGAATATGCAAATAGAGAATATCATTCAGGTTTAATATGAATTGGTGTAATTATTGGATTTGCTATTTTAAAATTATCTGGATCACCTAAGATGTAAGGTATTTGTAAGTTAATTAATGTAAATAAAATGAAGTTAAATAAAATATGTAAATAAATAATGAAAAAATAAAACGATGCACCGTTTATATTAATTAATCGAATTAATCATCCTGAGTTTATATCTTTTATAATATTTGAAATTCTATAAAATGCAATAATAATATTTGGACAATAATGTATTGATAAAAATAATCCTGAGATAATTTGAATTATTAAAAATATTCCAAGTATTGATCCAAAATTTCATAAGTAATTAATATTAATTGGAGTAGGTAAATTAATAAATGATATTGGTAAATTTATTATATGAATTTTATAAATTGATGAAATTACTTTTTTCATTTTTTTGCTCGTAAGTTTTTGTTTTTAATATAACAAATTTTTGTTATAATAAATAATATAATAATTAAGAAAATAATAAATATTAAAAGAATATAATAGTTGGGATTTAAATATAATGTTTTAATATTATAAATTTTATTATTTTTGTAATAATTAAAATTTAATATTTTGATATTTATATCATAATGATTAATTAAGAATAAAAAAGTTAATATTAAAATTAAATTTGTAAAAAATAAATTTAAATAATTGGTTTTTGTAAATGGTTTATTAATTAAACTAATAAAATAAGAAAATAAAATTAAAATTCCTCTAATAAAAATAATTAATAAGATATATAAGTTTAATGAAATTATTTGTTTATATGTTAATGATATTTATTTTTATAAAAATAATATAAAAAATTGAATATAATATTTGTTTTAAAGGTGATATAAAGGTATTTAAATAGAAATAATTTAAAATTAAAATTAAATTAATATTTAAATTTATAAATAAAAGGAATAATAGAATTATAAAAGTTTTCATTAATAATAAATTAATATATTAAAATTATCTATAGTTATATTAATATTTTTAAATTTGCAATTTACAAAATTAATGTTTTTATTAAACTATATATCTAATATATAAATTTAACCAAAAATAGTTTAAATAAAAACAATAATTTTGGGAATTATAGATATTGTTATAAAATTTTTTTGAAATTTATTGTATTAAGAAATTTAATTTTTTTAAGTTGGTTAATATTAAATTTATTTTAGAATTTATTATTTTGAATTTTGTTTTAATAATTTTAGTTATTTTATTAAATAATAATATTTATTTTTTTAATTTTTTAATTGGGTTGGAATATTTAATTTCAATTATTTTATTTTATATAATTTTAATTGATTTTAATAGATGAATTTATTTAATTTATTCTGTATGTGAAGGAGTTATAGGTCTATCATTATTAGTTAGAATAAATTATGAATTTGGTCATCAAAAAATTAATATTATAAATTTAATTTAAAAATGAATGAGGTTACAATTGTAATTGTTATTATTATCTTATTTAAGTTTATAAATTTTTATATCTTAAGAAATTTAATATTTTTATTGAGATTAAATATTTCAATAAATATAAATTGATTAAAATGAGTTAATTTAGTTGGAGGTTTAGGAAATAATTATTATTCTAATTATTTAATTTTATTTAATATTAATTTTTATAATTAAAATTAATATTTATAATAATAAATAATTATATAATAAATTTAATATATTTAAGAGAAGATTATATTATAATTAGAGTTATATTAATTAATTTATAAATAATATTAATTTTAAGAAAATTTATTCTTAATTTATTTTTTTATCATTTAAATATTAATTTAATTTATATTTATAAATATTTTGTATTTAAAATAATTTTATTAGGATTAATATTTTCAATATTAATATTAAATATTAATTTTTTTAAAAAAAGTAAGATATTTATTAAAAGATTTTTTATAATAGAATTTTTTTATAAGTTTATAATAAATCAATTAATAAATAAAATAATTTATTATGAATTTTATTTTGAGAAAGGTTTATTAGAAAAATTTATAGGAAAAATTATAAGATATATTTGTGATATATTAGAAATAAATTTTATATTTAAAATTTCTTTATTATTATTATTATATTTATATTTATTAATATTAATGATATTAATTTAATTTAAATTATATTCATATATTAAATAAAAAGAAAAAAAATTTGTTTATTTGTAGTATATAAGTAGCTTATATTAGAGCATTAGATTGAAAATATTAGGGAAATTTTTTTAAATTTTTAAATAATATTTATTATATATATATATATATATGAATTTAAATTTTAAATATTATTATTAATAATAAATTCTAAGAAATAATGATATTTTAAATCAATTATTAAAGTTAGAAGCATTATTGAATTATTTCTATTTACAATTAATTTTTTATTTATTAATAATTTTATATTGACAGTATAATGTTTTATTTAAACTATATAAATTAAATTAAATTTTAAATTTTGTATAATTTTTAAAATAATTTTTTTTATATAATATTTATATATATATATATTAATAAATTGGAATATTAAATTCAATTATTTTATTAACAATAAAATGCCTCTAATTTGGCTTCAATTTAAAATTTATTTTATTTAATATATAAATTTAAATTTATATAAGAAGTAAAATTTACTTTTAATTTCGACTTAAAGATTGATTTATTTTTTAAATCCTTATATATATATATATATATATATATATATATATATATATATATATATATTAAAATATTTAATTAGAATAATCTAAAATATTCAATTTAAATAATTACATGATCATTCTATTAATAAAGAAAAAATTAATATTAAAAATAAAAAAATTATTAAAATAAATAAATATAAAAAATTTAATGTTTTGATATATGAAATTAAAGGAATTAGTAAAATAATTTCTACATCAAAAATTAAAAATGTTAATGAAATTAAATAAAATGGTAATGAAAATGGAATATTTATTTTTGTGATTGGATTAAATCCACATTCATAAGGTAAGTTTTTTTCTATGTTAAATTTTTTATATATTGATAAAAATTTATTTAATAAAAAAATAATTATTAAAATTATAAAAATTAATAAATAATAAATTATATTAATTAAATATATTAATTTAATATTAAATTTTTTAATTGGAAATTAAATGTAATTTAATTATACTATATATTTAAAATTTAATTTAATTTATAATGATATAATAAAATATGTAAATGAATAATCAAATTACATCAACAAAATGTCAATATCAAATAGCAAATTCAAAATTAATATGATGAATTGTTGAAAAATGATTTTTTATTATTCGAATTAAAGAATATAATAAAAATAATGTTCCAATTAAGACATGAATACCATGAGAACCAGTGGATAAAAAAAAAAAAAAAATAGATCCAAAAATTCTATCATTAATACAGAAGAATGAATTATAATATTCAAAAATTTGTATAAAATTAAAATAAAATCCTAAAAAAATTGTTGATATTAATATTGATATTCTTGATTTAAATTTGTTATTTAATATATTATAATGTCTTAATGTTACTGAAAATCCTGATATAATTAAAATAATTGAGTTTAATAAAGGGATTTCAAATGGATTAAAAAATTTAATTATTTTAGGTGGTCATATTAAATTAATTTCAATTGAAGGAGAAATTGAATTATGGAAGAATGTTCAAAAAGATGAAATAAAAAAAAAAATAGTTCAGAAATAATAAATATAATTATTCTAAATTTTATTATTGATAAAATATAAAAAGAATGTATTCCTTGAAATGTTCTTTCTCGAATAATATCTCGGAATCATATTATTGTTGATAAAATTAAAATTAATAAATTTAAGATTATAATTAATAAATTATTTAAAGAAATTCATAAAATTGTTCTTAATAATATATTTATAGTATTAAAAGAGACAATAATTGGTCATGGTCTAATAGTAACAATATGAAAAGGAAAGTTTTTTTTCATTAATTTGATTCAGAAAAATATAATGTTAATAAAATTGAGAATACATAAGCTTGAATTAAAGCTATTGAAATTTCTAGAATTAATAATATATTTTGAATTATTAAAGTTAATGGTGATAAAATAATGAAGTTTATTATAAAATTTCTTAGTAAAATAAGAATAAGATGTCCTGAAATTAAATTTGCTGAAAGACGAATTGATAATGTTCAAGGGCGAATAAAAAGTCTAATAAGTTCAATAATTACTATAAAATTTATTAAAAATTTTGGAGAATTTAATGGTACTAAATGTCTTAAAGTTTTTATAGGAAAATTAATAATTGAGTAAATTAAAAATCTTAATCATAAAGATAATGCTATTGATAGATTAAATATTAAATGTCTTGTTGATGTAAAGATATAAGGAATTAATCTAAATAAATTTAATATTATAATATGAATTATAATTCTTAAGAATCAAAAAATATTTATTGAATATTTATTAGTTATCATTATTTTAAATTCATTAAATAAATATTCAATAAATAATTTAAAAATTATTAAAATTCGTGAAGGAATTAATCAATATGAATTTGGAAATAAAATAATTGGTAAAATTATAAAAATTCAATTTAATTGAATATAATTATTAATTGAAGGATCAAACATTTCAAATAAATTGTTTATCATAATCATTTTCATTTTTTAATTAAATTATTTTTATTATTATTATTATTTATATTATAAATATTTTTTATGATAATATATAATAAAAATGAATTTCTTAAAATTATAATAGTAAATAAACATATTAAACATATTATAAAGATAACTAATCAATTAATAGGTATTATTTGTGGTATTCATTAGAAGTAAATTTTAATTACTATAATTGATTTAAAAGATCAATTCTTTATTTCAGACATCTAATGATAGAAAAATAATAATAAAATATTAATTTTAGAATGATAATCTAAAGTTATTTAAATTAACTAATTTTTCAAATTTTATTTTTAATTCAATTTATAAATAATTCATAAGAAGTTCTTTCTAATATAATAGGTATAAATCTATGATTTATTCCACAAATTTCAGAGCATTGTCCAAAATAAATTCCTGGACGGATACAAAATAAATTTAATTGATTAATTCGACCAGGAATAGCATCTACTTTAATTCCTAATGATGGAATAGTTCATGAATGAATAACATCTAATGAAGAAATAATTATTCGTATAGAAATTTTAAATGGAATAATTAATCGATTATCAGTTTCTAATAATCGAAATTGATTTATTAGTTCATAATTTAATATATATGAATCAAATTCATAATTATTAAATTCTGGATATTCATAAGATCAATATCATTGATGGCCAATAGCTTTAATAGAAAAATGAGGATTTACAATTTCATCGATATAATATAAAATTTTTAAAGATGGAAAACAAATAATTATTAAAATAATTATAGGAGATAAAGTTCAAATAATTTCAATTGTATGATTTTTTAAAAGAGTTAGATTTAAATAATTATTATATATAAAATCTATAATAAAAAATGTTGTTAAAGAAATAATAATAATTATTATTATTATAGTTAAATTATGAAAGGAAATTAAATTATCAGAATAAAAAGAATTTGAATCTTGAAATGTAAATATATTTCATGTAGAAATTTTTAATAATTAAAATTTATTTGAATTTGAAATTCATTATATAATTTTATTAAATTAATTTATTAATAAAAGATAAAAATCTTTATAATTGAATTTTAAATTCAAAGCACTAATCTGCCATATTAATAATTATATATATATATATATATATATATATATATATATATATATATATTATTTATTAATAAATTTTTAAATTTTAATTATTAAAAATATTTTTAATTTTATTATTTATAATTAAAGGAATTTCAATTAGTGAATGATCTAAGGGAGGATAATTGTTTAATCATTCTAAAGAAGATTGATGAAATTTAAATATAACTAATCGTTTTGAAATTAATCTTTCAAAAATAATAAAAATGAAAAATAATATTCTATTTATCGAAATTATTGCTCCAATTGATGAAATTAAATTTCAACAATAATAAGAATCAGGATAATCTGAATATCGTCGTGGTATAGATATTAAGCCTAAAAAATGTTGAGGGAAAAAAGTTATATTTACACCAATAAATATTATAATAAATTGAATTTTTAATCATTTTTGATTTAATATTAGACCTGTAATTATTGGGTATCAATGAATAAATCTAGTAATAATAACAAAAACTGCTCCTATTGATAGTACATAATGAAAATGTCCTATTACATAATAAGTATCATGTAAAATAATATCAATTGATGAATTAGATAATATTACTCCTGTTAATCCTCCAATTGTAAATATTAAAATAAAACCAATAGATCAAATGATTGTAATATTAAAATTTATTTTTGAACCATGATAAGTTGCTAATCATCTAAATACTTTAATTCCTGTAGGAACAGCAATAATTATTGTTGCTGATGTAAAATAAGCTCGAGTATCAACATCTAATCCAACGGTAAATATATGATGAGCTCATACAATAAATCCTAGGAATCCAATTCCTAATATAGCATAAATTATTCGCATTCCAGGATGACTAAGTTCTATTCGAATTAATAATCTTATTGAAGATCCAATTATTCCTGATCATATTGCAAAAATAAAATATATTATTCCAATGTTTTTATGATTAGTTGATATTAATCATTTTTTTTATTAAGATTTATAAATATAAAATTTATATAATTAATTTTGAAGATTAATAGTTTATTTAACATGAAATCTTAAATATTAATTTAATATAAATTAATTAATTAAATGTTTAATTATAATTATAATAATTTTAATTTAATTAAATTAAATAAAATTTTAAAAATTAATTTAAAAATTTTTAAATAATAAAGTATTATGTCTGAAAAAGAAATAAACTGTATATTTATTTAGAAAAATTAAAAATTTTTTAATACTATTTTAAAATTTATTTTATAATATTTAATATAGTTTAAGAAAAATATTAAATTGCAAATTTAAAGATTAAATTAATAATATTTGTATTAAATTAAATAAAATAAATATAAAAGAAAAAATAAAATTGTAATTAGAATGTAGATTTTTATATGAAAAATTTCAAAATGTATAATTATTTTACTAAATTTAAATTTTAATAAAATATATTTTAGTAAAATGAAATAATTTCATATTATAATTATTCTTGTTAATAATAACAAAATTATTAAATTGTTTCTTAAATTTAAATTTAAATTATAAATAAATTCTCATTTGAATATAAATGAAAAAAATAATGGTAAAGAGGAATATATAAATAATAAAATATGAATATATTGAAAAATTTCTAAAATTTAAATTATTTACATTATAAAAATTAAAAAAATATATTAAAGTTGAAAATATACATAAATAAATTAGAATTAATAATATGAATAAGTTTTTATGAGTATGAAGAATAAAATAAAAAAATAATGAATTAAAAATTGATGAACATCCAAATAATTTTTTTATAGAGAAGTTGTATATTTGTATATAAAGCAATGAATGTATTATTAATAAATAAAGTAAGAATTAGATATGGTGTAATGAAAGTTATTGAAGAAAAAAAATAAATTGGAATAAATTTTATAAATGTTGAAATAATTAAAATTTGATTTCATGAAGATATATTATAAATATAAATTATTCAAAAACAAAACGGAAATAAACCAATTTTTAAAAATATAGATAAATTTATTAGAAAATTAATTATATAATTTTTAAAAATAAAAATTTGTGTATAATTTAAAGAAATAATAATAATAATTAATAATCTTGGAATTGATGATATTATAAAATATATGATTCTAACAATTTTATTATTTGATTTAATATTAATTATTCTAATTAAAATAATTGTTGAAAATTCTATTGATAATCATTTAATGTAAATTCTTGATGAATTTAATATAATAAAAAATAAAATAATTACTGATAAATAAGAGAATATATATATTTTATTATAAAAAATATTTTTTTTTTTTTTTTTTTTTTTTTTGAAAAAATTAAATATTGTATATAAAAATAAAATTTATATAGAAAAATTTCTATTAGTTTTTAACTTATTATATAAATAGTAATAGTATAATTTAATTATATACATAAATATTTTATCAAAATATATCTTTTATCAGACATATTACTTATATTTTTATATTTTATATAAAACTTTTTGAATTTATCGATAGGGTATGAACCTATAAGCTTAATTTAGCTTATTATATAGTTTATAAATTTAATTTTTAAAATATAATTAAATTTATTAAATTGTAATTTAATAATAATTTTAGAATTATATAGTTAATTTATAGGAATAAAAATTATTCAATTATTTATAAAAAGTTAGATATATTTTAAAAATTACTATTAAATGCAATTTAATTATTATATTTTTTTATTAGCTAATACCCAAATTGTTAATAATTAATTGATATATATATATATATATATAAATAAGTAACAGCGGTCAGTTTGTGAAAAGTGCTCGTTAACAAATCTTAAATTACAACGAAACGAAATTGTTCAACACCTTAAAATTGAAAATTACCGAACTAAGTAGGAAAAAGGCCACAATGTTTGTAGAACCTCGATAAGTGTTCGCCGAGACAGTTTCGACATCTGGACTACGTCGGACAGTTTACGACGGATATCCGTCACATAAAAGGGGTAGAAAATAACGTAGCCGATACTCTATCTCGCATCGAAGCGATCGGAAAACCAATAGATCACCATACGCTAGCTGCAGCGCAAGAAAAGGATAGCGAGCTACGCAAAATTATCAATGCTGGCTCGAGCGCGTTGCAGCTGAGAAAAGTACGATTTCCCGATCACAACGTCGAGTTATACTGCGATATTAAAACCGAGACCGTGCGACCGTACGTACCGGAACCGTTACGCCGCACCGTATTCCAAGCGCTACATGGACTTTCCCACCCGGGGATGCGAGCTACGCGAAAATTGGTAGCGACGCGCTTCGTCTGGCCGTCGGTAAATAAAGATTGCCGAACGTGGACACGACAATGCATACCGTGTCAGCGCAACAAAGTCACCAGACACGTATCCTCGCCCGTCGGAACGTTCGGAACGCTAGCGGTTGCTCGGCGTCAAACATTTGCGTACAACGGCCTACCATCCAGCGTCTAACGGGATGGTAGAACGCCTACACAGACAATTAAAGGCGGCGATCAAATGCCACGACACGAGCAACTGGGTCGGAATTCTCCCGATCGTCTTATTAGGTATAAGAACCGCGATAAAGGAGGACCTAAACGCAACGGCGGCCGAAATGATTTACGGCACCGGCATACGTCTGCCGGCGGAATTCTTTTTGCCAACTAGTCAACGGGCCAACTTGGAATACGCGAACCGGCTGAGAGAACGCATGGAGAGGGTCAGACCACACCCGATTACTCGCCACGGCGAAAAGAAAATTTTCGTCTTCAAGGAATTAGAGACGTCGCCATACGTATTCGTGCGCCACGACGCGATTGGAGGACCATTACTACAGCCACCGTACGATGCACCGTATAAAGTCATACAGAGAGGTGATAAGACATATACGGTAAAAATAAATAATCGCGACGTAACGGTTTCCATAGATCGCTTGAAGCCTGCGTTTGTCATTCCCGAAGACCTCGAACAAAGGTCCGCCGAGACTCGCAACGTGCTAATTCCGGTAGACCAAACGAATGTCCGCGACGAAAGCAGGGCGAACGCCAATAACCAAACGACAAACGGAGAAAATACCCGGAATAGATACGTTACGCGGTCTGGGCGAAGAGTCCGATTTCCCGATCGGTTTCAGGCAGGTTTCGGATAAGTGTTAAGAACCGGCCAACGCGCACGCTACTTCGTAATATCCATATATTCTTTTATTTACGTAGCGTTATCACTGGTAAGGGGGTACTGTGGCGACAAGGACTATGGAACTTTCCAACGGCTCCGCGATACAAAGCGCTACGCTACGCCGTCGAAACGCGACACGACGCACTCAATCTGTCATCGATATCTTCACGCTCCTTCAGCCGAATTTCTCTTCAGCCGAAGGGCATACAGGCGCCAGCCACGAGGGCACTTATAACGAACGCACGTCAGTGGGGATGATGATATCGATGGGCAATGGAAAAAGAATCAGTTCGGTCGAAAAAATAAGCACATTCGACCACGAGCCGTGAGACGCGAAAGACGAAAAGAAACGGGTACGCTTTTATCGAGAAATCAACCGAACGACGCTATTGTTTATCGACGTTAAGAATCAGCCGATGTTATTTGCATTATTGGTTAAATATCACCTAGTGTACTTCAGTACCTATTACACCATTCCACCTCATATTCAAGAGATAAAAACAAAACACCATTAAAAGCTGTAACAGTTATACTTTCAGACCAGAAGAATAAGATGAGAGTATAAGTAAATGAAAAGATATGGAACATTTAAGGACACTAGATATAGCATTGCAAAGAAAGGACAAGATCATACATGATCTATCACAAACGCTATCATACTTTGAGAAAAATATATTTTTTATCTTTCTTAAAATCCTTTTTAAGAAGGAAAAATGATTTGAAACAAGAACAAAAGAAACTTTCAATCATTTTTCTTGCCTTAAATCGCAGTGTAAAAATAAAGATGAAAAAAATGTTATAGCGGATTGTAAAGACAATACAATGAACGAGCATACCTTGTTGTCGCGAATTGAAACCGTGTGTGTCTGATTTGACGTGCAAGACATTTCCTTGCGGAAGTTGAATTAAAATTAAATTTTTTATAAATAAAATATATATAATAATATTGTTAATAAGTTTTAAATTAGAATAAAAAATAGATAAAAATAGGATAAAAAATATATAAATATGAATATATATATATATATATATATATATATATATATATATATATATATATATATATATATATATATATATTAATATAAATTTTATTAAAAAATTTTAGTTTAAGTAAAAATATTTTATTTACACTAAAAAGATTAATTATTAATTAAAATTTTAATAAAAAAATAATTTAATATAAATTAATAATATTTTAATAAATGTATTTATATATATATATTATGTGTGTGTATGTGTGTATTATAAATAAATATGTAAATATTTTATATTTTAAAAATAAAAATAATTTAATAAAAAATTATATTTAATGTAATTTGCATATTAAATTTTGATTTTAAAAGAATTAATAATATTAATAATATAAAATAAATTTTATAATGATTTTTTAATTAATTATATTTTTGTATTAATAAATAATGATTTAAAATTAAAAATTTATTTTATTTTAATAATTGAATTTAAATAATTAATGAAAGTTAAATTTAGAAAAAAATATAAATAATGATTAATTTAGTGCCAGCAATAGCGGTTAAACTAAATTTGTAAATTAATTTTATTAATTTATATATATATATAAATATTTAAAATAATATTATTTAATAAAAATTATATATTTTAGGTGAAATTTAATTTATAATTAAATTAAATTTTATATTTATAAATATAATAAGATAAAATAATAAACTAGGATTAGATACCCTATTATATAAAATAATAATATTGGATTTATTATTAAATGTTGAATCATTAAAATTAAATTATATGGCGGCTTTTCATTCTTATTAGAGAAACTTGTAGTTTAATTTGATAATCCACGATAAGATAAACTGAAGTAGATGTTTATGTATTGTTGTATATTATTATATAAAATTAATTTTAATAAAAATTTAATAAAAAATTTTAATTCAAATCAAAATGTAGTATATTTAAGAATTTATGAGTTATAATAAATTTAATTTTTTAATAATTATATTTTAATATTAATTTGAAAGAGGATTCAAAAGTAAAATTAATAAATTAATTAATTTGAAAATAGTTTTGAAAAGTGTACAAATTGCCCGTCAATTTCATTTGTGGAATAAGCCGTAACATAGTAAAAATATTGGAAAATGTTTTTAGATAAAAAATTAGTTTTTATAATATTTCATTTTTAATGAAAATTATTTAAATTGAATTTTTTTTAAGATAATAAATTTAATATTTTAGTTTAAAATTTATTAAATTATATTTTTGTAAAGTTGTATAATAAATAATTGTTAAAGTAATAATTTATGAAATAATATAATGATTTATAGATTTAGTAATGTGAATGAAATTTTAAAGAATTAAATAAGTAAAACAAGTTTTGTACCTTTTGTATCAGGGTTAATTAATATAATTTAATAATTTTATTATTCTCGAAAGAAAAAGAGTTAAATATATAATTATGTTTTTGTTGAATAAAAAATTATAATATATATTTAGAAATTAAATGTTAATCGATTTTTTTATATCTAGTTTTTTTTAAATGAATTTAATTAATATATAAAAAATATAAAAAATTTATTTTACAATTTTTTTTATTTTTATATAAAAAATTTATGGGATAAACTATAAATTTAAATATATAATTGAATTATTATTATTATTATTTAAAAATTTATATTATAATAATTATATTGATTTAGTAATAATTTTTATTAATAAGTATTTAATAATTTAATGATTTTATTTTAAAAATTTAAGAAATTGATATAAAATTGAATAATATATATTTATTAAAAAAAATAATTTATAATTTATTTAAATTAAGTATAATGATTATAGTAGTAATATTTTATGTTTAAAATTTTTATTTTTTAATAAATTTTGAAATATATATATATATAAGGAATTAGGCAAATTAAATATATTCACCTGTTTATCAAAAACATGGCTTATTGATTTCAATTTTAAGTCTATCTGCCCAATGATTTAATTATTTAATGGCTGCAGTATAATTGACTGTACAAAGGTAGCATAATCAATTGTTTTTTAATTAAAAACTAGAATGAAAGAATTAATGAGATATATACTGTCTCATATATATATATATAATTAATTTAAATTTTTAGTAAAAATGCTAAAATATATTTATGGGACGATAAGACCCTATAGAATTTTATATTTATATATATTAGATTTTAAATTTTTTAAATATAAATATTTAATTGGGAGGATTAGTAAATTTATAAAACTTTATTTTAAATATAAACTTTAATTAAAGAATAATTAATGATCTTGTATTATAAATTGAAAGAATAAATTACCTTAGGGATAAGAGCGTAATATCTTTTTAAAGATCATATTAATAAAGATGATTGCGACCTCGATGTTGAATTAAGATAAATTTTAAATGCAGAAGTTTAATAATTAAGTTTGTTCGACTTTTAAAATCTTATTCAGATTGGTTTCTATCTATAAAAATAAATAAATTATTTGTACGAAGGGACTATAATTTTTAATTAAATTATATTATTAATTTTAATTAATAATTTTGATTATATTAGCAAATTAGTGCATTAAATTTAGAATTTAAATAAATTATAATAAAATTATAATATATAATAATTTTTTTTAAATTTTTTATTAATAATATTTATAATTTTGATTAGAGTGGCTTTTTTAACTTTATTTGAGCGTAAAATATTAGGTTATATTCAATTACGAAAAGGTCCAAATAAATTAATAATTAAAGGTTTATTTCAACCTTTTAGAGATGCTTTAAAATTGATATCAAAGGAATTTTTTTTTTTAATTTTAGTAATTTATATTTATATAGTCCAATAATTATATTTTTTTTATCATTAATATTATGATTTATTTATCCTTGAATATATTCTTTTTTTTTTATTGATTATAGAATTTTTTTTTAATATTAATTTTGAGATTAATGGTTTATCCAATTATAATAATTGGTTGAGTGTCTTTATGTAATTATTCAATTTTAGTTTCATTACGTTCAGTTTCTCAAATAATTTCATTTGAAATTTTATTATTTTTGGTTTTTTTTTACTAATAATTTTAATTGAGAATTATTCTTTATTTATATTAGAAAATTTCAATATAATATATATTTTTTTTTATATATATCCTTTATATATTATTTTTATAATTAGAGCATTGATTGATTTAAATCGAGTTCCATTTGATTTGATTGAAGGTGAATCAGAATTAGTTTCTCGATTTAATGTTGAATATTATAGAAGATTATTTGTATTAATTTTTTTATCTGAATATTTAAATGTTATATTTATAAGATTATTATTAACAATAATGTTTTTTGGATTAAATTGATGATCATTTAGTTTTATTTTAGTTTATTTATTTCATTTAATTTTATTAATTATAATTCGTGGTGTATTACCTCGTATTCGATATGATAAATTAATAATAATATGTTGGGTTGAATTATTAGTGTTAATTTTAATATATTTAATATTAATTTATTTAATAAAAGAATTTATTGTTTTGATAGTATTTTAATTTGTATTTTAAAAAATATTTAATTTTTAATAAAATTTTTTTATAATAAATTATTATTAATTTTAAATTAATTTTATTAATTTAAAAATTATAAAAATTTATATGTATATATATATATATATAGATTTTGTTTTTAATTATTATATTTAAATATATAAAAGTTTGTTTATATAAATTTAATTAATTAAAAAATTAATTTTTATTAAATTTATATATATATATAAATAAATTATTTAATATTTATTTATTGATTTTTAATTAATATTATTAATTTAAAAATTAATTTTATTTCAAAAATTATATTTAAATATGTGTGTGTGTATTTTATATATATATTTAAATATGTGTGTATATTAATAAATTTGTATGTATTTATATAAATATATATTGATATTATTAGTAAGTTTGTGTTTATATATATATAAATATAAATAAGTAAATTTGTGTGTGTATTTAAATATATTAAATATATATATATATAAATTTATGTGTATTTAAATTTTATAATATTTATATATATGTATTTATAGATATATATATATAAATTAAATTTTTTATTTTTTATATTTAATTTATTTATAGGTTTTATTAAATAAATTATAAATTTATTAGATAAATCTAAAATTTAAAAAAAAAATGTAAATATAATTAATTTTGATTTAAATTAAATAAATTATTTATGTTTAATAATTATAATAATTTAATTATATAATTAAATTTTAATTTATAATTAGATAATTGTTTACTTAAAGTTAATAGAAAATTTTATTTCTATAATATGATTTCAAGTCATATACTTATTCAAGTTCATTAACTAATTTTTTTTTTAATAATATATCTCAAATATTATTTATAAAAAATGATAAAATTAAATATATAAAATATAATGATGTAAATAATATATTTAAATTTGTATATGGATATTCAATTATTTGTTTTCCTAATCAAGTATAATAAAAATGTTAATAAATCATCAATAAAAAATTTTATTTATAAAATAAAATGTATTATTTTTTAAATTATTTAAATTAATTAATGGAATTAAATATAAAATAAAAATTGATATAAAAAGTATAATTACTCCTCCTAATTTATTTGGAATTGTTCGTAGAATTGAATATGCAAATAGAAAATATCATTCAGGTTTAATATGAATTGGTGTAATTATTGGATTTGCTATTTTAAAATTATCTGGATCACCTAAGATGTAAGGTATTTGTAAGTTAATTAATGTAAATAAAATAAAGTTAAATAAAATATGTAAATATATAATGAAAAAATAAAACGATGCACCGTTTATATGAATTAATCGAATTAATCATCCTGAGTTTATATCTTTTATAATATTTGAAATTCTATTAAATGCAATATTGATATTTGGACAGTAATTTATTGATAAAAATAATCCTGAGATAATTTGAATTATTAAAAATATTCCAAGTATTGATCCAAAATTTCATAAGTAATTAATATTAATTGGAGTAGGTAAATTAATAAATGATATTGGTAAATTTATTATATGAATTTTATAAATTGATGAAATTATTTTTTTCATTTTTTAGCTCGTAAGTTTTTGTTTTTAATATAACAAATTTTTGTTATAATAAATAATATAATAATTAAGAAAATAATAAATATTAAAAGAATATAATAGTTGGGATTTAAATATAATTTTTTAATATTATAAATTTTATTATTTTTGTAATAATTAAAATTTAATATTTTGATATTTATATCATAATGATTAATTAAGAATAAAAAAGTTAATATTAAAATTAAATTTGTAAAAAATAAATTTAAATAATTGGTTTTTGTAAATGGTTTATTAATTAAACTAATAAAATAAGAAAATAAAATTAAAATTCCTCTAATAAAAATAATTAATAAGATATATAAGTTTAATGAAATTATTTGTTTATATGTTAATGATATTTATTTTTATAAAAATAATATAAAAAATTGAATATAATATTTGTTTTAAAGGTGATATAAAGGTATTTAAATAGAAATAATTTAAAATTAAAATTAAATTAATATTTAAATTTATAAATAAAAGGAATAATAGAATTATAAAAGTTTTCATTAATAATAAATTAATATATTAAAATTATCTATAGTTATATTAATATTTTTAAATTTGCAATTTACAAAATTAATGTTTTTATTAAACTATATATCTAATATATAAATTTAACCAAAAATAGTTTAAATAAAAACAATAATTTTGGGAATTATAGATATTGTTATAAAATTTTTTTGAAATTTATTGTATTAAGAAATTTAATTTTTTTAAGTTGGTTAATATTAAATTTATTTTAGAATTTATTATTTTGAATTTTGTTTTAATAATTTTAGTTATTTTATTAAATAATAATATTTATTTTTTTAATTTTTTAATTGGGTTGGAATATTTAATTTCAATTATTTTATTTTATATAATTTTAATTGATTTTAATAGATGAATTTATTTAATTTATTCTGTATGTGAAGGAGTTATAGGTCTATCATTATTAGTTAGAATAAATTATGAATTTGGTCATCAAAAAATTAATATTATAAATTTAATTTAAAAATGAATGAGGTTACAATTGTAATTGTTATTATTATCTTATTTAAGTTTATAAATTTTTATATCTTAAGAAATTTAATATTTTTATTGAGATTAAATATTTCAATAAATATAAATTGATTAAAATGAGTTAATTTAGTTGGAGGTTTAGGAAATAATTATTATTCTAATTATTTAATTTTATTTAATATTAATTTTTATAATTAAAATTAATATTTATAATAATAAATAATTATATAATAAATTTAATATATTTAAGAGAAGATTATATTATAATTAGAGTTATATTAATTAATTTATAAATAATATTAATTTTAAGAAAATTTATTCTTAATTTATTTTTTTATCATTTAAATATTAATTTAATTTATATTTATAAATATTTTGTATTTAAAATAATTTTATTAGGATTAATATTTTCAATATTAATATTAAATATTAATTTTTTTAAAAAAAGTAAGATATTTATTAAAAGATTTTTTATAATAGAATTTTTTTATAAGTTTATAATAAATCAATTAATAAATAAAATAATTTATTATGAATTTTATTTTGAGAAAGGTTTATTAGAAAAATTTATAGGAAAAATTATAAGATATATTTGTGATATATTAGAAATAAATTTTATATTTAAAATTTCTTTATTATTATTATTATATTTATATTTATTAATATTAATGATATTAATTTAATTTAAATTATATTCATATATTAAATAAAAAGAAAAAAAATTTGTTTATTTGTAGTATATAAGTAGCTTATATTAGAGCATTAGATTGAAAATATTAGGGAAATTTTTTTAAATTTTTAAATAATATTTATTATATATATATATATATATGAATTTAAATTTTAAATATTATTATTAATAATAAATTCTAAGAAATAATGATATTTTAAATCAATTATTAAAGTTAGAAGCATTATTGAATTATTTCTATTTACAATTAATTTTTTATTTATTAATAATTTTATATTGACAGTATAATGTTTTATTTAAACTATATAAATTAAATTAAATTTTAAATTTTGTATAATTTTTAAAATAATTTTTTTTATATAATATTTATATATATATATATTAATAAATTGGAATATTAAATTCAATTATTTTATTAACAATAAAATGCCTCTAATTTGGCTTCAATTTAAAATTTATTTTATTTAATATATAAATTTAAATTTATATAAGAAGTAAAATTTACTTTTAATTTCGACTTAAAGATTGATTTATTTTTTAAATCCTTATATATATATATATATATATATATATATATATATATATATATATATATATTAAAATATTTAATTAGAATAATCTAAAATATTCAATTTAAATAATTACATGATCATTCTATTAATAAAGAAAAAATTAATATTAAAAATAAAAAAATTATTAAAATAAATAAATATAAAAAATTTAATGTTTTGATATATGAAATTAAAGGAATTAGTAAAATAATTTCTACATCAAAAATTAAAAATGTTAATGAAATTAAATAAAATGGTAATGAAAATGGAATATTTATTTTTGTGATTGGATTAAATCCACATTCATAAGGTAAGTTTTTTTCTATGTTAAATTTTTTATATATTGATAAAAATTTATTTAATAAAAAAATAATTATTAAAATTATAAAAATTAATAAATAATAAATTATATTAATTAAATATATTAATTTAATATTAAATTTTTTAATTGGAAATTAAATGTAATTTAATTATACTATATATTTAAAATTTAATTTAATTTATAATGATATAATAAAATATGTAAATGAATAATCAAATTACATCAACAAAATGTCAATATCAAATAGCAAATTCAAAATTAATATGATGAATTGTTGAAAAATGATTTTTTATTATTCGAATTAAAGAATATAATAAAAATAATGTTCCAATTAAGACATGAATACCATGAGAACCAGTGGATAAAAAAAAAAAAAAAATAGATCCAAAAATTCTATCATTAATACAGAAGAATGAATTATAATATTCAAAAATTTGTATAAAATTAAAATAAAATCCTAAAAAAATTGTTGATATTAATATTGATATTCTTGATTTAAATTTGTTATTTAATATATTATAATGTCTTAATGTTACTGAAAATCCTGATATAATTAAAATAATTGAGTTTAATAAAGGGATTTCAAATGGATTAAAAAATTTAATTATTTTAGGTGGTCATATTAAATTAATTTCAATTGAAGGAGAAATTGAATTATGGAAGAATGTTCAAAAAGATGAAATAAAAAAAAAAATAGTTCAGAAATAATAAATATAATTATTCTAAATTTTATTATTGATAAAATATAAAAAGAATGTATTCCTTGAAATGTTCTTTCTCGAATAATATCTCGGAATCATATTATTGTTGATAAAATTAAAATTAATAAATTTAAGATTATAATTAATAAATTATTTAAAGAAATTCATAAAATTGTTCTTAATAATATATTTATAGTATTAAAAGAGACAATAATTGGTCATGGTCTAATAGTAACAATATGAAAAGGAAAGTTTTTTTTCATTAATTTGATTCAGAAAAATATAATGTTAATAAAATTGAGAATACATAAGCTTGAATTAAAGCTATTGAAATTTCTAGAATTAATAATATATTTTGAATTATTAAAGTTAATGGTGATAAAATAATGAAGTTTATTATAAAATTTCTTAGTAAAATAAGAATAAGATGTCCTGAAATTAAATTTGCTGAAAGACGAATTGATAATGTTCAAGGGCGAATAAAAAGTCTAATAAGTTCAATAATTACTATAAAATTTATTAAAAATTTTGGAGAATTTAATGGTACTAAATGTCTTAAAGTTTTTATAGGAAAATTAATAATTGAGTAAATTAAAAATCTTAATCATAAAGATAATGCTATTGATAGATTAAATATTAAATGTCTTGTTGATGTAAAGATATAAGGAATTAATCTAAATAAATTTAATATTATAATATGAATTATAATTCTTAAGAATCAAAAAATATTTATTGAATATTTATTAGTTATCATTATTTTAAATTCATTAAATAAATATTCAATAAATAATTTAAAAATTATTAAAATTCGTGAAGGAATTAATCAATATGAATTTGGAAATAAAATAATTGGTAAAATTATAAAAATTCAATTTAATTGAATATAATTATTAATTGAAGGATCAAACATTTCAAATAAATTGTTTATCATAATCATTTTCATTTTTTAATTAAATTATTTTTATTATTATTATTATTTATATTATAAATATTTTTTATGATAATATATAATAAAAATGAATTTCTTAAAATTATAATAGTAAATAAACATATTAAACATATTATAAAGATAACTAATCAATTAATAGGTATTATTTGTGGTATTCATTAGAAGTAAATTTTAATTACTATAATTGATTTAAAAGATCAATTCTTTATTTCAGACATCTAATGATAGAAAAATAATAATAAAATATTAATTTTAGAATGATAATCTAAAGTTATTTAAATTAACTAATTTTTCAAATTTTATTTTTAATTCAATTTATAAATAATTCATAAGAAGTTCTTTCTAATATAATAGGTATAAATCTATGATTTATTCCACAAATTTCAGAGCATTGTCCAAAATAAATTCCTGGACGGATACAAAATAAATTTAATTGATTAATTCGACCAGGAATAGCATCTACTTTAATTCCTAATGATGGAATAGTTCATGAATGAATAACATCTAATGAAGAAATAATTATTCGTATAGAAATTTTAAATGGAATAATTAATCGATTATCAGTTTCTAATAATCGAAATTGATTTATTAGTTCATAATTTAATATATATGAATCAAATTCATAATTATTAAATTCTGGATATTCATAAGATCAATATCATTGATGGCCAATAGCTTTAATAGAAAAATGAGGATTTACAATTTCATCGATATAATATAAAATTTTTAAAGATGGAAAACAAATAATTATTAAAATAATTATAGGAGATAAAGTTCAAATAATTTCAATTGTATGATTTTTTAAAAGAGTTAGATTTAAATAATTATTATATATAAAATCTATAATAAAAAATGTTGTTAAAGAAATAATAATAATTATTATTATTATAGTTAAATTATGAAAGGAAATTAAATTATCAGAATAAAAAGAATTTGAATCTTGAAATGTAAATATATTTCATGTAGAAATTTTTAATAATTAAAATTTATTTGAATTTGAAATTCATTATATAATTTTATTAAATTAATTTATTAATAAAAGATAAAAATCTTTATAATTGAATTTTAAATTCAAAGCACTAATCTGCCATATTAATAATTATATATATATATATATATATATATATATATATATATATATATATATATTATTTATTAATAAATTTTTAAATTTTAATTATTAAAAATATTTTTAATTTTATTATTTATAATTAAAGGAATTTCAATTAGTGAATGATCTAAGGGAGGATAATTGTTTAATCATTCTAAAGAAGATTGATGAAATTTAAATATAACTAATCGTTTTGAAATTAATCTTTCAAAAATAATAAAAATGAAAAATAATATTCTATTTATCGAAATTATTGCTCCAATTGATGAAATTAAATTTCAACAATAATAAGAATCAGGATAATCTGAATATCGTCGTGGTATAGATATTAAGCCTAAAAAATGTTGAGGGAAAAAAGTTATATTTACACCAATAAATATTATAATAAATTGAATTTTTAATCATTTTTGATTTAATATTAGACCTGTAATTATTGGGTATCAATGAATAAATCTAGTAATAATAACAAAAACTGCTCCTATTGATAGTACATAATGAAAATGTCCTATTACATAATAAGTATCATGTAAAATAATATCAATTGATGAATTAGATAATATTACTCCTGTTAATCCTCCAATTGTAAATATTAAAATAAAACCAATAGATCAAATGATTGTAATATTAAAATTTATTTTTGAACCATGATAAGTTGCTAATCATCTAAATACTTTAATTCCTGTAGGAACAGCAATAATTATTGTTGCTGATGTAAAATAAGCTCGAGTATCAACATCTAATCCAACGGTAAATATATGATGAGCTCATACAATAAATCCTAGGAATCCAATTCCTAATATAGCATAAATTATTCGCATTCCAGGATGACTAAGTTCTATTCGAATTAATAATCTTATTGAAGATCCAATTATTCCTGATCATATTGCAAAAATAAAATATATTATTCCAATGTTTTTATGATTAGTTGATATTAATCATTTTTTTTATTAAGATTTATAAATATAAAATTTATATAATTAATTTTGAAGATTAATAGTTTATTTAACATGAAATCTTAAATATTAATTTAATATAAATTAATTAATTAAATGTTTAATTATAATTATAATAATTTTAATTTAATTAAATTAAATAAAATTTTAAAAATTAATTTAAAAATTTTTAAATAATAAAGTATTATGTCTGAAAAAGAAATAAACTGTAAATTTATTTAGAAAAATTAAAAATTTTTTAATACTATTTTAAAATTTATTTTATAATATTTAATATAGTTTAAGAAAAATATTAAATTGCAAATTTAAAGATTAAATTAATAATATTTGTATTAAATTAAATAAAATAAATATAAAAGAAAAAATAAAATTGTAATTAGAATGTAGATTTTTATATGAAAAATTTCAAAATGTATAATTATTTTACTAAATTTAAATTTTAATAAAATATATTTTAGTAAAATGAAATAATTTCATATTATAATTATTCTTGTTAATAATAACAAAATTATTAAATTGTTTCTTAAATTTAAATTTAAATTATAAATAAATTCTCATTTGAATATAAATGAAAAAAATAATGGTAAAGAGGAATATATAAATAATAAAATATGAATATATTGAAAAATTTCTAAAATTTAAATTATTTACATTATAAAAATTAAAAAAATATATTAAAGTTGAAAATATACATAAATAAATTAGAATTAATAATATGAATAAGTTTTTATGAGTATGAAGAATAAAATAAAAAAATAATGAATTAAAAATTGATGAACATCCAAATAATTTTTTTATAGAGAAGTTGTATATTTGTATATAAAGCAATGAATGTATTATTAATAAATAAAGTAAGAATTAGATATGGTGTAATGAAAGTTATTGAAGAAAAAAAATAAATTGGAATAAATTTTATAAATGTTGAAATAATTAAAATTTGATTTCATGAAGATATATTATAAATATAAATTATTCAAAAACAAAACGGAAATAAACCAATTTTTAAAAATATAGATAAATTTATTAGAAAATTAATTATATAATTTTTAAAAATAAAAATTTGTGTATAATTTAAAGAAATAATAATAATAATTAATAATCTTGGAATTGATGATATTATAAAATATATGATTCTAACAATTTTATTATTTGATTTAATATTAATTATTCTAATTAAAATAATTGTTGAAAATTCTATTGATAATCATTTAATGTAAATTCTTGATGAATTTAATATAATAAAAAATAAAATAATTACTGATAAATAAGAGAATATATATATTTTATTATAAAAAATATTTTTTTTTTTTTTTTTTTTTTTTTTTTTTTTTTTTTTTTTTTTTTTTTTTTTTTGAAAATTAAATATTGTATATAAAAATAAAATTTATATAGAAAAATTTCTATTAGTTTTTAACTTATTATATAAATAGTAATAGTATAATTTAATTATATACATAAATATTTTATCAAAATATATCTTTTATCAGACATATTACTTATATTTTTATATTTTATATAAAACTTTTTGAATTTATCGATAGGGTATGAACCTATAAGCTTAATTTAGCTTATTATATAGTTTATAAATTTAATTTTTAAAATATAATTAAATTTATTAAATTGTAATTTAATAATAATTTTAGAATTATATAGTTAATTTATAGGAATAAAAATTATTCAATTATTTATAAAAAGTTAGATATATTTTAAAAATTACTATTAAATGCAATTTAATTATTATATTTTTTTATTAGCTAATACCCAAATTGTTAATAATTAATTGATATATATATATATATATAAATAAGTAACAGCGGTCAGTTTGTGAAAAGTGCTCGTTAACAAATCTTAAATTACAACGAAACGAAATTGTTCAACACCTTAAAATTGAAAATTACCGAACTAAGTAGGAAAAAGGCCACAATGTTTGTAGAACCTCGATAAGTGTTCGCCGAGACAGTTTCGACATCTGGACTACGTCGGACAGTTTACGACGGATATCCGTCACATAAAAGGGGTAGAAAATAACGTAGCCGATACTCTATCTCGCATCGAAGCGATCGGAAAACCAATAGATCACCATACGCTAGCTGCAGCGCAAGAAAAGGATAGCGAGCTACGCAAAATTATCAATGCTGGCTCGAGCGCGTTGCAGCTGAGAAAAGTACGATTTCCCGATCACAACGTCGAGTTATACTGCGATATTAAAACCGAGACCGTGCGACCGTACGTACCGGAACCGTTACGCCGCACCGTATTCCAAGCGCTACATGGACTTTCCCACCCGGGGATGCGAGCTACGCGAAAATTGGTAGCGACGCGCTTCGTCTGGCCGTCGGTAAATAAAGATTGCCGAACGTGGACACGACAATGCATACCGTGTCAGCGCAACAAAGTCACCAGACACGTATCCTCGCCCGTCGGAACGTTCGGAACGCTAGCGGTTGCTCGGCGTCAAACATTTGCGTACAACGGCCTACCATCCAGCGTCTAACGGGATGGTAGAACGCCTACACAGACAATTAAAGGCGGCGATCAAATGCCACGACACGAGCAACTGGGTCGGAATTCTCCCGATCGTCTTATTAGGTATAAGAACCGCGATAAAGGAGGACCTAAACGCAACGGCGGCCGAAATGATTTACGGCACCGGCATACGTCTGCCGGCGGAATTCTTTTTGCCAACTAGTCAACGGGCCAACTTGGAATACGCGAACCGGCTGAGAGAACGCATGGAGAGGGTCAGACCACACCCGATTACTCGCCACGGCGAAAAGAAAATTTTCGTCTTCAAGGAATTAGAGACGTCGCCATACGTATTCGTGCGCCACGACGCGATTGGAGGACCATTACTACAGCCACCGTACGATGCACCGTATAAAGTCATACAGAGAGGTGATAAGACATATACGGTAAAAATAAATAATCGCGACGTAACGGTTTCCATAGATCGCTTGAAGCCTGCGTTTGTCATTCCCGAAGACCTCGAACAAAGGTCCGCCGAGACTCGCAACGTGCTAATTCCGGTAGACCAAACGAATGTCCGCGACGAAAGCAGGGCGAACGCCAATAACCAAACGACAAACGGAGAAAATACCCGGAATAGATACGTTACGCGGTCTGGGCGAAGAGTCCGATTTCCCGATCGGTTTCAGGCAGGTTTCGGATAAGTGTTAAGAACCGGCCAACGCGCACGCTACTTCGTAATATCCATATATTCTTTTATTTACGTAGCGTTATCACTGGTAAGGGGGTACTGTGGCGACAAGGACTATGGAACTTTCCAACGGCTCCGCGATACAAAGCGCTACGCTACGCCGTCGAAACGCGACACGACGCACTCAATCTGTCATCGATATCTTCACGCTCCTTCAGCCGAATTTCTCTTCAGCCGAAGGGCATACAGGCGCCAGCCACGAGGGCACTTATAACGAACGCACGTCAGTGGGGATGATGATATCGATGGGCAATGGAAAAAGAATCAGTTCGGTCGAAAAAATAAGCACATTCGACCACGAGCCGTGAGACGCGAAAGACGAAAAGAAACGGGTACGCTTTTATCGAGAAATCAACCGAACGACGCTATTGTTTATCGACGTTAAGAATCAGCCGATGTTATTTGCATTATTGGTTAAATATCACCTAGTGTACTTCAGTACCTATTACACCATTCCACCTCATATTCAAGAGATAAAAACAAAACACCATTAAAAGCTGTAACAGTTATACTTTCAGACCAGAAGAATAAGATGAGAGTATAAGTAAATGAAAAGATATGGAACATTTAAGGACACTAGATATAGCATTGCAAAGAAAGGACAAGATCATACATGATCTATCACAAACGCTATCATACTTTGAGAAAAATATATTTTTTATCTTTCTTAAAATCCTTTTTAAGAAGGAAAAATGATTTGAAACAAGAACAAAAGAAACTTTCAATCATTTTTCTTGCCTTAAATCGCAGTGTAAAAATAAAGATGAAAAAAATGTTATAGCGGATTGTAAAGACAATACAATGAACGAGCATACCTTGTTGTCGCGAATTGAAACGTTGCTCGTCACCGTGCGTGTCTGATTTGACGTGTAAGACATTTCCTTGCGGAAGTTGACCCTCTAGTTGTTGGCGCGAGGTTCGCCGCTAACGGTTGCTGCGATGCTGATGATGATGTGATCATGTGTATCACTGTATGATTTACTGCTGTATCTCTGTTCACTTGATCGTCCAATGCTCGTGATCCGGCTCGAAGGACCAAATGTTACGACCGTTCGCGTAGAGACGCGATCGCGAGGGAAACGTGTGAGCGGGAGACGTAAATTTTTGCTACGATTATGATAATCGACGCCGCGAATTAGTCGTTCCCCTGTTTCGTTTAGAATAACAGAGATAGTTCAAATGATTTTAACTTTGAATTAACACAGTTAATATAAACGTGTATATTTAACGATATTTAAAGTTATAATGAATACGTCACAAATGATTTAACGATGATACAATTAGTTTGTTACAGTAATTTGACCCGATTTTATGATATTTCTCGATGTATTCGTTAGACTAAGCGACTTTGATTTTATTCGTCTGAACCTTTCGATGCATCCCGTTTGAATTCTCATTTGCCACTGACTGCCCTTCCATTTGGTCCTTTGTCTTCTCTGGAAGACGACCCCCACTACGCTCGGATCACGCCACCGTTCGCGCCTATGATCACGTATACCAGCTTCTTTCTTTATGCGGATAAAATAACGCACCGAAGGCGAATAGATGTTTCTGGAACTCGCTGCTTGACGACAACTATGCGTTTATCGCTACTTTGTGTATATCTCGACGGTCATGTAAGACGATCTGTTTGCGACGGTTAGGAACACGGCCTACAGTAAGCCTTGGGGCGTAATAAACGGAGAGAATAAAATTTTAATTAAAATTAAATTTTTTATAAATAAAATATATATAATAATATTGTTAATAAGTTTTAAATTAGAATAAAAAATTGATAAAAATAGGATAAAAGATATATAAATATTAATATAAATTTTATTAAAAAATTTTAGTTTTTATTAAAAAATTAGTAAATAAAAATATTTTATTTACAATAAAAAGATTAATTATTAATTAAAATTTTAATAAAAAATATATATATATGTGTGTGCGTGTGTGTGTGTGTGTACGATTACCATAGAACCGGACAAGTAACCGTGGTAATTAGATACTCGAGAAACTAATGACAATGATCCTAGGTTCAATAACGAACCCGCGGACAACGGGACGGTAGCCGTACGCACTCGCAAAGATCTAAGTCGGATTCTGTGTTAATAGTCGCTGGCGTTAATCTCTTTTTTTGTCGATGAGACCGCAAGAGAGAATGACTTTCCGACCCGGTGATACCCCAGAGGAAAACTATGACGGGGTGTGTCTAAGGACACGAGATCATCGGATTCGTCGGGGACATCCTACGTTCGGAAAGTAAGAGAAATTGAAGTTGCTGCTAATTGGCCAATCTCCATATCGGTAGTTAGAAAAGGATGCTAGCTGCCCTTGAGGGAGGGTTGCTAGTGGGAGACGTCGTTCGTGGAAAAATAGGTCTCTCCTGTCTTCCCGTAACTGGGACAAAGACTGTGTATCTGTTGAAGGATTTTAGGTAACTAGATATTAGTGTTTATGACGGTCCTCGGGCTAGCCGATCACGTACTGTGGAGACGCGTCGACATTTGGTAAACATCCTGCCCGGAGAATAGGATCTGCGTGTGGCGAGCTACGGGACAGAAACCGTTGGAATGTTTACTGCCACGTGCCGCTACAAATCTTTCTTTTAAGGAGAGCTATAGGAATACTCAATGCCTTTGTTAGATGGAGAGTTCGTCCCGTTGACCGCGGGCACGTTCGGCGACTAATTGTCGCCTTGAGCCCAAGCTCATTGTCACAAGTCTCAAACAAATACAATTGGTTAGAATGACGGCAAATCGTTTAGTTACAACTGTAGATTTTAATTACAACGTTTTTATGGATTTTCTCGAGGTTTCAGAGGGAAGGCACCGGTGTCCTCTTATCTCCGACATATAGATTATTTATATATATATATGAGTGTATATGTGTGTATAAAATATTTTAAAGAATTAATTATTAATTAAAATTTTAATAAAAAAATAATTTAATATAAATTAATAATATTTTAATAAATATTTTATATTTATATATTATATATATTTATATATATATATATATTAATTTTTGAAAATTATTGTATTAAGAAATTTAATTTTTTTAAGTTGGTTAATATTAAATTTATTTTAGAATTTATTATTTTGAATTTTGTTTTAATAATTTTAGTTATTTTATTAAATAATAATATTTATTTTTTTAATTTTTTAATTGGGTTGGAATATTTAATTTCAATTATTTTATTTTATATAATTTTAATTGATTTTAATAGATGAATTTATTTAATTTATTCTGTATGTGAAGGAGTTATAGGTCTATCATTATTAGTTAGAATAAATTATGAATTTGGTCATCAAAAAATTAATATTATAAATTTAATTTAAAAATGAATGAGGTTACAATTGTAATTGTTATTATTATCTTATTTAAGTTTATAAATTTTTATATTTTAAGAAATTTAATATTTTTATTGAGATTAAATATTTCAATAAATATAAATTGATTAAAATGAGTTAATTTAGTTGGAGGTTTAGGAAATAATTATTATTCTAATTATTTAATTTTATTTAATATTAATTTTTATAATTAAAATTAATATTTATAATAATAAATAATTATATAATAAATTTAATATATTTAAGAGAAGATTATATTATAATTAGAGTTATATTAATTAATTTATAAATAATATTAATTTTAAGAAAATTTATTCTTAATTTATTTTTTTATCATTTAAATATTAATTTAATTTATATTTATAAATATTTTGTATTTAAAATAATTTTATTAGGATTAATATTTTCAATATTAATATTAAATATTAATTTTTTTAAAAAAAGTAAGATATTTATTAAAAGATTTTTTATAATAGAATTTTTTTATAAGTTTATAATAAATCAATTAATAAATAAAATAATTTATTATGAATTTTATTTTGAGAAAGGTTTATTAGAAAAATTTATAGGAAAAATTATAAGATATATTTGTGATATATTAGAAATAAATTTTATATTTAAAATTTCTTTATTATTATTATTATATTTATATTTATTAATATTAATGATATTAATTTAATTTAAATTATATTCATATATTAAATAAAAAGAAAAAAAATTTGTTTATTTATAGTATATAAGTAGCTTATATTAGAGCATTAGATTGAAAATATTAGGGAAATTTTTTTAAATTTTTAAATAATATTTATTATATATATATATATATATATATATATATATATATATATATATATATATATATATATATATTAAAATATTTAATTAGAATAATCTAAAATATTCAATTTAAATAATTACATGATCATTCTATTAATAAAGAAAAAATTAATATTAAAAATAAAAAAATTATTAAAATAAATAAATATAAAAAATTTAATGTTTTGATATATGAAATTAAAGGAATTAGTAAAATAATTTCTACATCAAAAATTAAAAATGTTAATGAAATTAAATAAAATGGTAATGAAAATGGAATATTTATTTTTGTGATTGGATTAAATCCACATTCATAAGGTAAGTTTTTTTCTATGTTAAATTTTTTATATATTGATAAAAATTTATTTAATAAAAAAATAATTATTAAAATTATAAAAATTAATAAATAATAAATTATATTAATTAAATATATTAATTTAATATTAAATTTTTTAATTGGAAATTAAATGTAATTTAATTATACTATATATTTAAAATTTAATTTAATTTATAATGATATAATAAAATATGTAAATGAATAATCAAATTACATCAACAAAATGTCAATATCAAATAGCAAATTCAAAATTAATATGATGAATTGTTGAAAAATGATTTTTTATTATTCGAATTAAAGAATATAATAAAAATAATGTTCCAATTAAGACATGAATACCATGAGAACCAGTGGATAAAAAAAAAAAAAATAGATCCAAAAATTCTATCATTAATACAGAAGAATGAATTATAATATTCAAAAATTTGTATAAAATTAAAATAAAATCCTAAAAAAATTGTTGATATTAATATTGATATTCTTGATTTAAATTTGTTATTTAATATATTATAATGTCTTAATGTTACTGAAAATCCTGATATAATTAAAATAATTGAGTTTAATAAAGGGATTTCAAATGGATTAAAAAATTTAATTATTTTAGGTGGTCATATTAAATTAATTTCAATTGAAGGAGAAATTGAATTATGGAAGAATGTTCAAAAAGATGAAATAAAAAAAAAATAGTTCAGAAATAATAAATATAATTATTCTAAATTTTATTATTGATAAAATATAAAAAGAATGTATTCCTTGAAATGTTCTTTCTCGAATAATATCTCGGAATCATATTATTGTTGATAAAATTAAAATTAATAAATTTAAGATTATAATTAATAAATTATTTAAAGAAATTCATAAAATTGTTCTTAATAATATATTTATAGTATTAAAAGAGACAATAATTGGTCATGGTCTAATAGTAACAATATGAAAAGGAAAGTTTTTTTTCATTAATTTGATTCAGAAAAATATAATGTTAATAAAATTGAGAATACATAAGCTTGAATTAAAGCTATTGAAATTTCTAGAATTAATAATATATTTTGAATTATTAAAGTTAATGGTGATAAAATAATGAAGTTTATTATAAAATTTCTTAGTAAAATAAGAATAAGATGTCCTGAAATTAAATTTGCTGAAAGACGAATTGATAATGTTCAAGGGCGAATAAAAAGTCTAATAAGTTCAATAATTACTATAAAATTTATTAAAAATTTTGGAGAATTTAATGGTACTAAATGTCTTAAAGTTTTTATAGGAAAATTAATAATTGAGTAAATTAAAAATCTTAATCATAAAGATAATGCTATTGATAGATTAAATATTAAATGTCTTGTTGATGTAAAGATATAAGGAATTAATCTAAATAAATTTAATATTATAATATGAATTATAATTCTTAAGAATCAAAAAATATTTATTGAATATTTATTAGTTATCATTATTTTAAATTCATTAAATAAATATTCAATAAATAATTTAAAAATTATTAAAATTCGTGAAGGAATTAATCAATATGAATTTGGAAATAAAATAATTGGTAAAATTATAAAAATTCAATTTAATTGAATATAATTATTAATTGAAGGATCAAACATTTCAAATAAATTGTTTATCATAATCATTTTCATTTTTTAATTAAATTATTTTTATTATTATTATTATTTATATTATAAATATTTTTTATGATAATATATAATAAAAATGAATTTCTTAAAATTATAATAGTAAATAAACATATTAAACATATTATAAAGATAACTAATCAATTAATAGGTATTATTTGTGGTATTCATTAGAAGTAAATTTTAATTACTATAATTGATTTAAAAGATCAATTCTTTATTTCAGACATCTAATGATAGAAAAATAATAATAAAATATTAATTTTAGAATGATAATCTAAAGTTATTTAAATTAACTAATTTTTCAAATTTTATTTTTAATTCAATTTATAAATAATTCATAAGAAGTTCTTTCTAATATAATAGGTATAAATCTATGATTTATTCCACAAATTTCAGAGCATTGTCCAAAATAAATTCCTGGACGGATACAAAATAAATTTAATTGATTAATTCGACCAGGAATAGCATCTACTTTAATTCCTAATGATGGAATAGTTCATGAATGAATAACATCTAATGAAGAAATAATTATTCGTATAGAAATTTTAAATGGAATAATTAATCGATTATCAGTTTCTAATAATCGAAATTGATTTATTAGTTCATAATTTAATATATATGAATCAAATTCATAATTATTAAATTCTGGATATTCATAAGATCAATATCATTGATGGCCAATAGCTTTAATAGAAAAATGAGGATTTACAATTTCATCGATATAATATAAAATTTTTAAAGATGGAAAACAAATAATTATTAAAATAATTATAGGAGATAAAGTTCAAATAATTTCAATTGTATGATTTTTTAAAAGAGTTAGATTTAAATAATTATTATATATAAAATCTATAATAAAAAATGTTGTTAAAGAAATAATAATAATTATTATTATTATAGTTAAATTATGAAAGGAAATTAAATTATCAGAATAAAAAGAATTTGAATCTTGAAATGTAAATATATTTCATGTAGAAATTTTTAATAATTAAAATTTATTTGAATTTGAAATTCATTATATAATTTTATTAAATTAATTTATTAATAAAAGATAAAAATCTTTATAATTGAATTTTAAATTCAAAGCACTAATCTGCCATATTAATAATTATATATATATATATATATATATATATATATATATATATATATATATATATATATATATATATATATTATTTATTAATAAATTTTTAAATTTTAATTATTAAAAATATTTTTAATTTTATTATTTATAATTAAAGGAATTTCAATTAGTGAATGATCTAAGGGAGGATAATTGTTTAATCATTCTAAAGAAGATTGATGAAATTTAAATATAACTAATCGTTTTGAAATTAATCTTTCAAAAATAATAAAAATGAAAAATAATATTCTATTTATCGAAATTATTGCTCCAATTGATGAAATTAAATTTCAACAATAATAAGAATCAGGATAATCTGAATATCGTCGTGGTATAGATATTAAGCCTAAAAAATGTTGAGGGAAAAAAGTTATATTTACACCAATAAATATTATAATAAATTGAATTTTTAATCATTTTTGATTTAATATTAGACCTGTAATTATTGGGTATCAATGAATAAATCTAGTAATAATAACAAAAACTGCTCCTATTGATAGTACATAATGAAAATGTCCTATTACATAATAAGTATCATGTAAAATAATATCAATTGATGAATTAGATAATATTACTCCTGTTAATCCTCCAATTGTAAATATTAAAATAAAACCAATAGATCAAATGATTGTAATATTAAAATTTATTTTTGAACCATGATAAGTTGCTAATCATCTAAATACTTTAATTCCTGTAGGAACAGCAATAATTATTGTTGCTGATGTAAAATAAGCTCGAGTATCAACATCTAATCCAACGGTAAATATATGATGAGCTCATACAATAAATCCTAGGAATCCAATTCCTAATATAGCATAAATTATTCGCATTCCAGGATGACTAAGTTCTATTCGAATTAATAATCTTATTGAAGATCCAATTATTCCTGATCATATTGCAAAAATAAAATATATTATTCCAATGTTTTTATGATTAGTTGATATTAATCATTTTTTTTATTAAGATTTATAAATATAAAATTTATATAATTAATTTTGAAGATTAATAGTTTATTTAACATGAAATCTTAAATATTAATTTAATATAAATTAATTAATTAAATGTTTAATTATAATTATAATAATTTTAATTTAATTAAATTAAATAAAATTTTAAAAATTAATTTAAAAATTTTTAAATAATAAAGTATTATGTCTGAAAAAGAAATAAACTGTAAATTTATTTAGAAAAATTAAAAATTTTTTAATACTATTTTAAAATTTATTTTATAATATTTAATATAGTTTAAGAAAAATATTAAATTGCAAATTTAAAGATTAAATTAATAATATTTGTATTAAATTAAATAAAATAAATATAAAAGAAAAAATAAAATTGTAATTAGAATGTAGATTTTTATATGAAAAATTTCAAAATGTATAATTATTTTACTAAATTTAAATTTTAATAAAATATATTTTAGTAAAATGAAATAATTTCATATTATAATTATTCTTGTTAATAATAACAAAATTATTAAATTGTTTCTTAAATTTAAATTTAAATTATAAATAAATTCTCATTTGAATATAAATGAAAAAAATAATGGTAAAGAGGAATATATAAATAATAAAATATGAATATATTGAAAAATTTCTAAAATTTAAATTATTTACATTATAAAAATTAAAAAAATATATTAAAGTTGAAAATATACATAAATAAATTAGAATTAATAATATGAATAAGTTTTTATGAGTATGAAGAATAAAATAAAAAAATAATGAATTAAAAATTGATGAACATCCAAATAATTTTTTTATAGAGAAGTTGTATATTTGTATATAAAGCAATGAATGTATTATTAATAAATAAAGTAAGAATTAGATATGGTGTAATGAAAGTTATTGAAGAAAAAAAATAAATTGGAATAAATTTTATAAATGTTGAAATAATTAAAATTTGATTTCATGAAGATATATTATAAATATAAATTATTCAAAAACAAAACGGAAATAAACCAATTTTTAAAAATATAGATAAATTTATTAGAAAATTAATTATATAATTTTTAAAAATAAAAATTTGTGTATAATTTAAAGAAATAATAATAATAATTAATAATCTTGGAATTGATGATATTATAAAATATATGATTCTAACAATTTTATTATTTGATTTAATATTAATTATTCTAATTAAAATAATTGTTGAAAATTCTATTGATAATCATTTAATGTAAATTCTTGATGAATTTAATATAATAAAAAATAAAATAATTACTGATAAATAAGAGAATATATAAGAGAATATATATATTTTATTATAAAAAATAATTTTTTTTTTTTTTTTTTTTTTTTTTTTTTGAAAAAATTAAATATTGTATATAAAAATAAAATTTATATAGAAAAATTTCTATTAGTTTTTAACTTATTATATAAATAGTAATAGTATAATTTAATTATATACATAAATATTTTATCAAAATATATCTTTTATCAGACATATTACTTATATTTTTATATTTTATATAAAACTTTTTGAATTTATCGATAGGGTATGAACCTATAAGCTTAATTTAGCTTATTATATAGTTTATAAATTTAATTTTTAAAATATAATTAAATTTATTAAATTGTAATTTAATAATAATTTTAGAATTATATAGTTAATTTATAGGAATAAAAATTATTCAATTATTTATAAAAAGTTAGATATATTTTAAAAATTACTATTAAATGCAATTTAATTATTATATTTTTTTATTAGCTAATACCCAAATTGTTAATAATTAATTGATATATATATATATATATATATATATAATAAGTAACAGCGGTCAGTTTGTGAAAAGTGCTCGTTAACAAATCTTAAATTACAACGAAACGAAATTGTTCAACACCTTAAAATTGAAAATTACCGAACTAAGTAGGAAAAAGGCCACAATGTTTGTAGAACCTCGATAAGTGTTCGCCGAGACAGTTTCGACATCTGGACTACGTCGGACAGTTTACGACGGATATCCGTCACATAAAAGGGGTAGAAAATAACGTAGCCGATACTCTATCTCGCATCGAAGCGATCGGAAAACCAATAGATCACCATACGCTAGCTGCAGCGCAAGAAAAGGATAGCGAGCTACGCAAAATTATCAATGCTGGCTCGAGCGCGTTGCAGCTGAGAAAAGTACGATTTCCCGATCACAACGTCGAGTTATACTGCGATATTAAAACCGAGACCGTGCGACCGTACGTACCGGAACCGTTACGCCGCACCGTATTCCAAGCGCTACATGGACTTTCCCACCCGGGGATGCGAGCTACGCGAAAATTGGTAGCGACGCGCTTCGTCTGGCCGTCGGTAAATAAAGATTGCCGAACGTGGACACGACAATGCATACCGTGTCAGCGCAACAAAGTCACCAGACACGTATCCTCGCCCGTCGGAACGTTCGGAACGCTAGCGGTTGCTCGGCGTCAAACATTTGCGTACAACGGCCTACCATCCAGCGTCTAACGGGATGGTAGAACGCCTACACAGACAATTAAAGGCGGCGATCAAATGCCACGACACGAGCAACTGGGTCGGAATTCTCCCGATCGTCTTATTAGGTATAAGAACCGCGATAAAGGAGGACCTAAACGCAACGGCGGCCGAAATGATTTACGGCACCGGCATACGTCTGCCGGCGGAATTCTTTTTGCCAACTAGTCAACGGGCCAACTTGGAATACGCGAACCGGCTGAGAGAACGCATGGAGAGGGTCAGACCACACCCGATTACTCGCCACGGCGAAAAGAAAATTTTCGTCTTCAAGGAATTAGAGACGTCGCCATACGTATTCGTGCGCCACGACGCGATTGGAGGACCATTACTACAGCCACCGTACGATGCACCGTATAAAGTCATACAGAGAGGTGATAAGACATATACGGTAAAAATAAATAATCGCGACGTAACGGTTTCCATAGATCGCTTGAAGCCTGCGTTTGTCATTCCCGAAGACCTCGAACAAAGGTCCGCCGAGACTCGCAACGTGCTAATTCCGGTAGACCAAACGAATGTCCGCGACGAAAGCAGGGCGAACGCCAATAACCAAACGACAAACGGAGAAAATACCCGGAATAGATACGTTACGCGGTCTGGGCGAAGAGTCCGATTTCCCGATCGGTTTCAGGCAGGTTTCGGATAAGTGTTAAGAACCGGCCAACGCGCACGCTACTTCGTAATATCCATATATTCTTTTATTTACGTAGCGTTATCACTGGTAAGGGGGTACTGTGGCGACAAGGACTATGGAACTTTCCAACGGCTCCGCGATACAAAGCGCTACGCTACGCCGTCGAAACGCGACACGACGCACTCAATCTGTCATCGATATCTTCACGCTCCTTCAGCCGAATTTCTCTTCAGCCGAAGGGCATACAGGCGCCAGCCACGAGGGCACTTATAACGAACGCACGTCAGTGGGGATGATGATATCGATGGGCAATGGAAAAAGAATCAGTTCGGTCGAAAAAATAAGCACATTCGACCACGAGCCGTGAGACGCGAAAGACGAAAAGAAACGGGTACGCTTTTATCGAGAAATCAACCGAACGACGCTATTGTTTATCGACGTTAAGAATCAGCCGATGTTATTTGCATTATTGGTTAAATATCACCTAGTGTACTTCAGTACCTATTACACCATTCCACCTCATATTCAAGAGATAAAAACAAAACACCATTAAAAGCTGTAACAGTTATACTTTCAGACCAGAAGAATAAGATGAGAGTATAAGTAAATGAAAAGATATGGAACATTTAAGGACACTAGATATAGCATTGCAAAGAAAGGACAAGATCATACATGATCTATCACAAACGCTATCATACTTTGAGAAAAATATATTTTTTATCTTTCTTAAAATCCTTTTTAAGAAGGAAAAATGATTTGAAACAAGAACAAAAGAAACTTTCAATCATTTTTCTTGCCTTAAATCGCAGTGTAAAAATAAAGATGAAAAAAATGTTATAGCGGATTGTAAAGACAATACAATGAACGAGCATACCTTGTTGTCGCGAATTGAAACGTTGCTCGTCACCGTGCGTGTCTGATTTGACGTGTAAGACATTTCCTTGCGGAAGTTGACCCTCTAGTTGTTGGCGCGAGGTTCGCCGCTAACGGTTGCTGCGATGCTGATGATGATGTGATCATGTGTATCACTGTATGATTTACTGCTGTATCTCTGTTCACTTGATCGTCCAATGCTCGTGATCCGGCTCGAAGGACCAAATGTTACGACCGTTCGCGTAGAGACGCGATCGCGAGGGAAACGTGTGAGCGGGAGACGTAAATTTTTGCTACGATTATGATAATCGACGCCGCGAATTAGTCGTTCCCCTGTTTCGTTTAGAATAACAGAGATAGTTCAAATGATTTTAACTTTGAATTAACACAGTTAATATAAACGTGTATATTTAACGATATTTAAAGTTATAATGAATACGTCACAAATGATTTAACGATGATACAATTAGTTTGTTACAGTAATTTGACCCGATTTTATGATATTTCTCGATGTATTCGTTAGACTAAGCGACTTTGATTTTATTCGTCTGAACCTTTCGATGCATCCCGTTTGAATTCTCATTTGCCACTGACTGCCCTTCCATTTGGTCCTTTGTCTTCTCTGGAAGACGACCCCCACTACGCTCGGATCACGCCACCGTTCGCGCCTATGATCACGTATACCAGCTTCTTTCTTTATGCGGATAAAATAACGCACCGAAGGCGAATAGATGTTTCTGGAACTCGCTGCTTGACGACAACTATGCGTTTATCGCTACTTTGTGTATATCTCGACGGTCATGTAAGACGATCTGTTTGCGACGGTTAGGAACACGGCCTACAGTAAGCCTTGGGGCGTAATAAACGGAGAGAATAAAATTTTAATTAAAATTAAATTTTTTATAAATAAAATATATATAATAATATTGTTAATAAGTTTTAAATTAGAATAAAAAATTGATAAAAATAGGATAAAAGATATATAAATATTAATATAAATTTTATTAAAAAATTTTAGTTTTTATTAAAAAATTAGTAAATAAAAATATTTTATTTACAATAAAAAGATTAATTATTAATTAAAATTTTAATAAAAAATATATATATATGTGTGTGCGTGTGTGTGTGTGTACGATTACCATAGAACCGGACAAGTAACCGTGGTAATTAGATACTCGAGAAACTAATGACAATGATCCTAGGTTCAATAACGAACCCGCGGACAACGGGACGGTAGCCGTACGCACTCGCAAAGATCTAAGTCGGATTCTGTGTTAATAGTCGCTGGCGTTAATCTCTTTTTTTGTCGATGAGACCGCAAGAGAGAATGACTTTCCGACCCGGTGATACCCCAGAGGAAAACTATGACGGGGTGTGTCTAAGGACACGAGATCATCGGATTCGTCGGGGACATCCTACGTTCGGAAAGTAAGAGAAATTGAAGTTGCTGCTAATTGGCCAATCTCCATATCGGTAGTTAGAAAAGGATGCTAGCTGCCCTTGAGGGAGGGTTGCTAGTGGGAGACGTCGTTCGTGGAAAAATAGGTCTCTCCTGTCTTCCCGTAACTGGGACAAAGACTGTGTATCTGTTGAAGGATTTTAGGTAACTAGATATTAGTGTTTATGACGGTCCTCGGGCTAGCCGATCACGTACTGTGGAGACGCGTCGACATTTGGTAAACATCCTGCCCGGAGAATAGGATCTGCGTGTGGCGAGCTACGGGACAGAAACCGTTGGAATGTTTACTGCCACGTGCCGCTACAAATCTTTCTTTTAAGGAGAGCTATAGGAATACTCAATGCCTTTGTTAGATGGAGAGTTCGTCCCGTTGACCGCGGGCACGTTCGGCGACTAATTGTCGCCTTGAGCCCAAGCTCATTGTCACAAGTCTCAAACAAATACAATTGGTTAGAATGACGGCAAATCGTTTAGTTACAACTGTAGATTTTAATTACAACGTTTTTATGGATTTTCCCGAGGTTTCAGAGGGAAGGCACCGGTGTCCTCTTATCTCCGACATATAGATTATTTATATATATATATGAGTGTATATGTGTGTATAAAATATTTTAAAGAATTAATTATTAATTAAAATTTTAATAAAAAAATAATTTAATATAAATTAATAATATTTTAATAAATATTTTAATATATATATATATTAAAATATATATATTAATATATATTATTATAATATATATATTTATATATATATAATTATATATATATATATATATATTAATTTTTGAAAATTATTGTATTAAGAAATTTAATTTTTTTAAGTTGGTTAATATTAAATTTATTTTAGAATTTATTATTTTGAATTTTGTTTTAATAATTTTAGTTATTTTATTAAATAATAATATTTATTTTTTTAATTTTTTAATTGGGTTGGAATATTTAATTTCAATTATTTTATTTTATATAATTTTAATTGATTTTAATAGATGAATTTATTTAATTTATTCTGTATGTGAAGGAGTTATAGGTCTATCATTATTAGTTAGAATAAATTATGAATTTGGTCATCAAAAAATTAATATTATAAATTTAATTTAAAAATGAATGAGGTTACAATTGTAATTGTTATTATTATCTTATTTAAGTTTATAAATTTTTATATTTTAAGAAATTTAATATTTTTATTGAGATTAAATATTTCAATAAATATAAATTGATTAAAATGAGTTAATTTAGTTGGAGGTTTAGGAAATAATTATTATTCTAATTATTTAATTTTATTTAATATTAATTTTTATAATTAAAATTAATATTTATAATAATAAATAATTATATAATAAATTTAATATATTTAAGAGAAGATTATATTATAATTAGAGTTATATTAATTAATTTATAAATAATATTAATTTTAAGAAAATTTATTCTTAATTTATTTTTTTATCATTTAAATATTAATTTAATTTATATTTATAAATATTTTGTATTTAAAATAATTTTATTAGGATTAATATTTTCAATATTAATATTAAATATTAATTTTTTTAAAAAAAGTAAGATATTTATTAAAAGATTTTTTATAATAGAATTTTTTTATAAGTTTATAATAAATCAATTAATAAATAAAATAATTTATTATGAATTTTATTTTGAGAAAGGTTTATTAGAAAAATTTATAGGAAAAATTATAAGATATATTTGTGATATATTAGAAATAAATTTTATATTTAAAATTTCTTTATTATTATTATTATTATATTTATATTTATTAATATTAATGATATTAATTTAATTTAAATTATATTCATATATTAAATAAAAAGAAAAAAAATTTGTTTATTTATAGTATATAAGTAGCTTATATTAGAGCATTAGATTGAAAATATTAGGGAAATTTTTTTAAATTTTTAAATAATATTTATTATATATATATATATGAATTTAAATTTTAAATATTATTATTAATAATAAATTCTAAGAAATAATGATATTTTAAATCAATTATTAAAGTTAGAAGCTTTATTGAATTATTTCTATTTACAATTAATTTTTTATTTATTAATAATTTTATATTGAAAGTATAATGTTTTATTTAAACTATATAAATTAAATTAAATTTTAAATTTTGTATAATTTTTAAAATAATTTTTTTTATATAATATTTATATATATATATATTAATAAATTGGAATATTAAATTCAATTATTTTATTAACAATAAAATGCCTCTAATTTGGCTTCAATTTAAAATTTATTTTATTTAATATATAAATTTAAATTTATATAAGAAGTAAAATTTACTTTTAATTTCGACTTAAAGATTGATTTATTTTTTAAATCCTTATATATATATATATATATATATATATATATATATATATATATATATATATATATATATATATATATATATATATATATATATATATATATATATATATATATATATATATATATATATATATATATATATATATATATTAAAATATTTAATTAGAATAATCTAAAATATTCAATTTAAATAATTACATGATCATTCTATTAATAAAGAAAAAATTAATATTAAAAATAAAAAAATTATTAAAATAAATAAATATAAAAAATTTAATGTTTTGATATATGAAATTAAAGGAATTAGTAAAATAATTTCTACATCAAAAATTAAAAATGTTAATGAAATTAAATAAAATGGTAATGAAAATGGAATATTTATTTTTGTGATTGGATTAAATCCACATTCATAAGGTAAGTTTTTTTCTATGTTAAATTTTTTATATATTGATAAAACTTTATTTAATAAAAAAATAATTATTAAAATTATAAAAATTAATAAATAATAAATTATATTAATTAAATATATTAATTTAATATTAAATTTTTTAATTGGAAATTAAATGTAATTTAATTATACTATATATTTAAAATTTAATTTAATTTATAATGATATAATAAAATATGTAAATGAATAATCAAATTACATCAACAAAATGTCAATATCAAATAGCAAATTCAAAATTAATATGATGAATTGTTGAAAAATGATTTTTTATTATTCGAATTAAAGAATATAATAAAAATAATGTTCCAATTAAGACATGAATACCATGAGAACCAGTGGATAAAAAAAAAAAAAAAAAAAAAATAGATCCAAAAATTCTATCATTAATACAGAAGAATGAATTATAATATTCAAAAATTTGTATAAAATTAAAATAAAATCCTAAAAAAATTGTTGATATTAATATTGATATTCTTGATTTAAATTTGTTATTTAATATATTATAATGTCTTAATGTTACTGAAAATCCTGATATAATTAAAATAATTGAGTTTAATAAAGGGATTTCAAATGGATTAAAAAATTTAATTATTTTAGGTGGTCATATTAAATTAATTTCAATTGAAGGAGAAATTGAATTATGGAAGAATGTTCAAAAAGATGAAATAAAAAAAAAATAGTTCAGAAATAATAAATATAATTATTCTAAATTTTATTATTGATAAAATATAAAAAGAATGTATTCCTTGAAATGTTCTTTCTCGAATAATATCTCGGAATCATATTATTGTTGATAAAATTAAAATTAATAAATTTAAGATTATAATTAATAAATTATTTAAAGAAATTCATAAAATTGTTCTTAATAATATATTTATAGTATTAAAAGAGACAATAATTGGTCATGGTCTAATAGTAACAATATGAAAAGGAAAGTTTTTTTTCATTAATTTGATTCAGAAAAATATAATGTTAATAAAATTGAGAATACATAAGCTTGAATTAAAGCTATTGAAATTTCTAGAATTAATAATATATTTTGAATTATTAAAGTTAATGGTGATAAAATAATGAAGTTTATTATAAAATTTCTTAGTAAAATAAGAATAAGATGTCCTGAAATTAAATTTGCTGAAAGACGAATTGATAATGTTCAAGGGCGAATAAAAAGTCTAATAAGTTCAATAATTACTATAAAATTTATTAAAAATTTTGGAGAATTTAATGGTACTAAATGTCTTAAAGTTTTTATAGGAAAATTAATAATTGAGTAAATTAGAAATCTTAATCATAAAGATAATGCTATTGATAGATTAAATATTAAATGTCTTGTTGATGTAAAGATATAAGGAATTAATCTAAATAAATTTAATATTATAATATGAATTATAATTCTTAAGAATCAAAAAATATTTATTGAATATTTATTAGTTATCATTATTTTAAATTCATTAAATAAATATTCAATAAATAATTTAAAAATTATTAAAATTCGTGAAGGAATTAATCAATATGAATTTGGAAATAAAATAATTGGTAAAATTATAAAAATTCAATTTAATTGAATATAATTATTAATTGAAGGATCAAACATTTCAAATAAATTGTTTATCATAATCATTTTCATTTTTTAATTAAATTATTTTTATTATTATTATTATTTATATTATAAATATTTTTTATGATAATATATAATAAAAATGAATTTCTTAAAATTATAATAGTAAATAAACATATTAAACATATTATAAAGATAACTAATCAATTAATAGGTATTATTTGTGGTATTCATTAGAAGTAAATTTTAATTACTATAATTGATTTAAAAGATCAATTCTTTATTTCAGACATCTAATGATAGAAAAATAATAATAAAATATTAATTTTAGAATGATAATCTAAAGTTATTTAAATTAACTAATTTTTCAAATTTTATTTTTAATTCAATTTATAAATAATTCATAAGAAGTTCTTTCTAATATAATAGGTATAAATCTATGATTTATTCCACAAATTTCAGAGCATTGTCCAAAATAAATTCCTGGACGGATACAAAATAAACTGAATTGATTAATTCGACCAGGAATAGCATCTACTTTAATTCCTAATGATGGAATAGTTCATGAATGAATAACATCTAATGAAGAAATAATTATTCGTATAGAAATTTTAAATGGAATAATTAATCGATTATCAGTTTCTAATAATCGAAATTGATTTATTAGTTCATAATTTAATATATATGAATCAAATTCATAATTATTAAATTCTGGATATTCATAAGATCAATATCATTGATGGCCAATAGCTTTAATAGAAAAATGAGGATTTACAATTTCATCGATATAATATAAAATTTTTAAAGATGGAAAACAAATAATTATTAAAATAATTATAGGAGATAAAGTTCAAATAATTTCAATTGTATGATTTTTTAAAAGAGTTAGATTTAAATAATTATTATATATAAAATCTATAATAAAAAATGTTGTTAAAGAAATAATAATAATTATTATTATTATAGTTAAATTATGAAAGGAAATTAAATTATCAGAATAAAAAGAATTTGAATCTTGAAATGTAAATATATTTCATGTAGAAATTTTTAATAATTAAAATTTATTTGAATTTGAAATTCATTATATAATTTTATTAAATTAATTTATTAATAAAAGATAAAAATCTTTATAATTGAATTTTAAATTCAAAGCACTAATCTGCCATATTAATAATTATATATATATATATATTATTTATTAATAAATTTTTAAATTTTAATTATTAAAAATATTTTTAATTTTATTATTTATAATTAAAGGAATTTCAATTAGTGAATGATCTAAGGGAGGATAATTGTTTAATCATTCTAAAGAAGATTGATGAAATTTAAATATAACTAATCGTTTTGAAATTAATCTTTCAAAAATAATAAAAATGAAAAATAATATTCTATTTATTGAAATTATTGCTCCAATTGATGAAATTAAATTTCAACAATAATAAGAATCAGGATAATCTGAATATCGTCGTGGTATAGATATTAAGCCTAAAAAATGTTGAGGGAAAAAAGTTATATTTACACCAATAAATATTATAATAAATTGAATTTTTAATCATTTTTGATTTAATATTAGACCTGTAATTATTGGGTATCAATGAATAAATCTAGTAATAATAACAAAAACTGCTCCTATTGATAGTACATAATGAAAATGTCCTATTACATAATAAGTATCATGTAAAATAATATCAATTGATGAATTAGATAATATTACTCCTGTTAATCCTCCAATTGTAAATATTAAAATAAAACCAATAGATCAAATGATTGTAATATTAAAATTTATTTTTGAACCATGATAAGTTGCTAATCATCTAAATACTTTAATTCCTGTAGGAACAGCAATAATTATTGTTGCTGATGTAAAATAAGCTCGAGTATCAACATCTAATCCAACGGTAAATATATGATGAGCTCATACAATAAATCCTAGGAATCCAATTCCTAATATAGCATAAATTATTCGTATTCCAGGATGACTAAGTTCTATTCGAATTAATAATCTTATTGAAGATCCAATTATTCCTGATCATATTGCAAAAATAAAATATATTATTCCAATGTTTTTATGATTAGTTGATATTAATCATTTTTTTTATTAAGATTTATAAATATAAAATTTATATAATTAATTTTGAAGATTAATAGTTTATTTAACATGAAATCTTAAATATTAATTTAATATAAATTAATTAATTAAATGTTTAATTATAATTATAATAATTTTAATTTAATTAAATTAAATAAAATTTTAAAAATTAATTTAAAAATTTTTAAATAATAAAGTATTATGTCTGAAAAAGAAATAAACTGTAAATTTATTTAGAAAAATTAAAAATTTTTTAATACTATTTTAAAATTTATTTTATAATATTTAATATAGTTTAAGAAAAATATTAAATTGCAAATTTAAAGATTAAATTAATAATATTTGTATTAAATTAAATAAAATAAATATAAAAGAAAAAATAAAATTGTAATTAGAATGTAGATTTTTATATGAAAAATTTCAAAATGTATAATTATTTTACTAAATTTAAATTTTAATAAAATATATTTTAGTAAAATGAAATAATTTCATATTATAATTATTCTTGTTAATAATAACAAAATTATTAAATTGTTTCTTAAATTTAAATTTAAATTATAAATAAATTCTCATTTGAATATAAATGAAAAAAATAATGGTAAAGAGGAATATATAAATAATAAAATATGAATATATTGAAAAATTTCTAAAATTTAAATTATTTACATTATAAAAATTAAAAAAATATATTAAAGTTGAAAATATACATAAATAAATTAGAATTAATAATATGAATAAGTTTTCATTAGTATGAAGAATAAAATAAAAAAATAATGAATTAAAAATTGATGAACATCCAAATAATTTTTTTATAGAGAAGTTGTATATTTGTATATAAAGCAATGAATGTATTATTAATAAATAAAGTAAGAATTAGATATGGTGTAATGAAAGTTATTGAAGAAAAAAAATAAATTGGAATAAATTTTATAAATGTTGAAATAATTAAAATTTGATTTCATGAAGATATATTATAAATATAAATTATTCAAAAACAAAACGGAAATAAACCAATTTTTAAAAATATAGATAAATTTATTAGAAAATTAATTATATAATTTTTAAAAATAAAAATTTGTGTATAATTTAAAGAAATAATAATAATAATTAATAATCTTGGAATTGATGATATTATAAAATATATGATTCTAACAATTTTATTATTTGATTTAATATTAATTATTCTAATTAAAATAATTGTTGAAAATTCTATTGATAATCATTTAATGTAAATTCTTGATGAATTTAATATAATAAAAAATAAAATAATTACTGATAAATAAGAGAATATATATATTTTATTATAAAAAATAATTTTTTTTTTTTTTTTTTTTTTTTTTTTTTTTTTTGAAAAAATTAAATATTGTATATAAAAATAAAATTTATATAGAAAAATTTCTATTAGTTTTTAACTTATTATATAAATAGTAATAGTATAATTTAATTATATACATAAATATTTTATCAAAATATATCTTTTATCAGACATATTACTTATATTTTTATATTTTATATAAAACTTTTTGAATTTATCGATAGGGTATGAACCTATAAGCTTAATTTAGCTTATTATATAGTTTATAAATTTAATTTTTAAAATATAATTAAATTTATTAAATTGTAATTTAATAATAATTTTAGAATTATATAGTTAATTTATAGGAATAAAAATTATTCAATTATTTATAAAAAGTTAGATATATTTTAAAAATTACTATTAAATGCAATTTAATTATTATATTTTTTTATTAGCTAATACCCAAATTGTTAATAATTAATTGATATATATATATATATATATATATATAAATAAGTAACAGCGGTCAGTTTGTGAAAAGTGCTCGTTAACAAATCTTAAATTACAACGAAACGAAATTGTTCAACACCTTAAAATTGAAAATTACCGAACTAAGTAGGAAAAAGGCCACAATGTTTGTAGAACCTCGATAAGTGTTCGCCGAGACAGTTTCGACATCTGGACTACGTCGGACAGTTTACGACGGATATCCGTCACATAAAAGGGGTAGAAAATAACGTAGCCGATACTCTATCTCGCATCGAAGCGATCGGAAAACCAATAGATCACCATACGCTAGCTGCAGCGCAAGAAAAGGATAGCGAGCTACGCAAAATTATCAATGCTGGCTCGAGCGCGTTGCAGCTGAGAAAAGTACGATTTCCCGATCACAACGTCGAGTTATACTGCGATATTAAAACCGAGACCGTGCGACCGTACGTACCGGAACCGTTACGCCGCACCGTATTCCAAGCGCTACATGGACTTTCCCACCCGGGGATGCGAGCTACGCGAAAATTGGTAGCGACGCGCTTCGTCTGGCCGTCGGTAAATAAAGATTGCCGAACGTGGACACGACAATGCATACCGTGTCAGCGCAACAAAGTCACCAGACACGTATCCTCGCCCGTCGGAACGTTCGGAACGCTAGCGGTTGCTCGGCGTCAAACATTTGCGTACAACGGCCTACCATCCAGCGTCTAACGGGATGGTAGAACGCCTACACAGACAATTAAAGGCGGCGATCAAATGCCACGACACGAGCAACTGGGTCGGAATTCTCCCGATCGTCTTATTAGGTATAAGAACCGCGATAAAGGAGGACCTAAACGCAACGGCGGCCGAAATGATTTACGGCACCGGCATACGTCTGCCGGCGGAATTCTTTTTGCCAACTAGTCAACGGGCCAACTTGGAATACGCGAACCGGCTGAGAGAACGCATGGAGAGGGTCAGACCACACCCGATTACTCGCCACGGCGAAAAGAAAATTTTCGTCTTCAAGGAATTAGAGACGTCGCCATACGTATTCGTGCGCCACGACGCGATTGGAGGACCATTACTACAGCCACCGTACGATGCACCGTATAAAGTCATACAGAGAGGTGATAAGACATATACGGTAAAAATAAATAATCGCGACGTAACGGTTTCCATAGATCGCTTGAAGCCTGCGTTTGTCATTCCCGAAGACCTCGAACAAAGGTCCGCCGAGACTCGCAACGTGCTAATTCCGGTAGACCAAACGAATGTCCGCGACGAAAGCAGGGCGAACGCCAATAACCAAACGACAAACGGAGAAAATACCCGGAATAGATACGTTACGCGGTCTGGGCGAAGAGTCCGATTTCCCGATCGGTTTCAGGCAGGTTTCGGATAAGTGTTAAGAACCGGCCAACGCGCACGCTACTTCGTAATATCCATATATTCTTTTATTTACGTAGCGTTATCACTGGTAAGGGGGTACTGTGGCGACAAGGACTATGGAACTTTCCAACGGCTCCGCGATACAAAGCGCTACGCTACGCCGTCGAAACGCGACACGACGCACTCAATCTGTCATCGATATCTTCACGCTCCTTCAGCCGAATTTCTCTTCAGCCGAAGGGCATACAGGCGCCAGCCACGAGGGCACTTATAACGAACGCACGTCAGTGGGGATGATGATATCGATGGGCAATGGAAAAAGAATCAGTTCGGTCGAAAAAATAAGCACATTCGACCACGAGCCGTGAGACGCGAAAGACGAAAAGAAACGGGTACGCTTTTATCGAGAAATCAACCGAACGACGCTATTGTTTATCGACGTTAAGAATCAGCCGATGTTATTTGCATTATTGGTTAAATATCACCTAGTGTACTTCAGTACCTATTACACCATTCCACCTCATATTCAAGAGATAAAAACAAAACACCATTAAAAGCTGTAACAGTTATACTTTCAGACCAGAAGAATAAGATGAGAGTATAAGTAAATGAAAAGATATGGAACATTTAAGGACACTAGATATAGCATTGCAAAGAAAGGACAAGATCATACATGATCTATCACAAACGCTATCATACTTTGAGAAAAATATATTTTTTATCTTTCTTAAAATCCTTTTTAAGAAGGAAAAATGATTTGAAACAAGAACAAAAGAAACTTTCAATCATTTTTCTTGCCTTAAATCGCAGTGTAAAAATAAAGATGAAAAAAATGTTATAGCGGATTGTAAAGACAATACAATGAACGAGCATACCTTGTTGTCGCGAATTGAAACGTTGCTCGTCACCGTGCGTGTCTGATTTGACGTGTAAGACATTTCCTTGCGGAAGTTGACCCTCTAGTTGTTGGCGCGAGGTTCGCCGCTAACGGTTGCTGCGATGCTGATGATGATGTGATCATGTGTATCACTGTATGATTTACTGCTGTATCTCTGTTCACTTGATCGTCCAATGCTCGTGATCCGGCTCGAAGGACCAAATGTTACGACCGTTCGCGTAGAGACGCGATCGCGAGGGAAACGTGTGAGCGGGAGACGTAAATTTTTGCTACGATTATGATAATCGACGCCGCGAATTAGTCGTTCCCCTGTTTCGTTTAGAATAACAGAGATAGTTCAAATGATTTTAACTTTGAATTAACACAGTTAATATAAACGTGTATATTTAACGATATTTAAAGTTATAATGAATACGTCACAAATGATTTAACGATGATACAATTAGTTTGTTACAGTAATTTGACCCGATTTTATGATATTTCTCGATGTATTCGTTAGACTAAGCGACTTTGATTTTATTCGTCTGAACCTTTCGATGCATCCCGTTTGAATTCTCATTTGCCACTGACTGCCCTTCCATTTGGTCCTTTGTCTTCTCTGAGATACGACCCCCACTACGCTCGGATCACGCCACCGTTCGCGCCTATGATCACGTATACCAGCTTCTTTCTTTATGCGGATAAAATAACGCACCGAAGGCGAATAGATGTTTCTGGAACTCGCTGCTTGACGACAACTATGCGTTTATCGCTACTTTGTGTATATCTCGACGGTCATGTAAGACGATCTGTTTGCAACGGTTAGGAACACGGCCTATAGTAAGCCTTGGGGCGTAATAAACGGAGAGAATAGAATAATCTTCTTTCTCTGTGGGATGTTAGAGACTGATGTGTACAAATCGAAACCGCTGAGGAGAATATCGAAAGGCGAGTGTCACAAATAAGTGAAGAGATATTATTGAGCGTCTTTAAAAACATGTTACGAAGAAATAATAAATGTACTGAATATCAAGGCGGGCATATTTAACAATATTTGTAATTATTTTTATGCATATTAATTGTAAGTTATCGATCCTTATCAGGAGCACGAAATTACACAATTAACAATTATCGAGATCGTCAAACTTTAAAACGACGAAATTTTCGGCTCTCTCGTTAAGTACCGAAAGAACTGAGTTACAGTTAAAGGTACGCGAAATTACATTAGAGAAATTAATGCAACGTGTTACGCCATGCGGCTTACCATAGATCATATTCTTAACTGTCGATCGCGGCACTGTAATGTCGCAGACGGATCGTCGCGGCTGCCCGGCAAACAAACATTGTAGTGGCAAGCGCATGGTTCATTAAGCATGTAGTCTGGTTCTTGGTGTCGGGTACTTTCCTGAGATTTAATATCATATACAGCACCCGGGCAACCCTAGAAGCCATCGGAGTTGGGATACGCCCAACCAGCGCACTCGGTACACAGTACCGGTTACCTCAAATAATCGCCCGCAGGAGGCACTCTCGTCTCAGGTCGAACGGGGCCCTTTCCAAGCCCTTCCGTCTGCCGGGACGGTATCCGGAGCAGGTGGGACGCTGCTCACCCGCCGAAGGCCACTCGGGGGACTTTGTCCCCCTTAAACCAGCCCTCTTGCCAGCACTTGGCCACAACCACTGCCACCACGAGTCCATACCCATAATTGGTCGAGCCGAGGGTTCGCTACGCCCTCAGGGCTAACACTCGACCGCCCGTGGTACCGTTCATATGTCAACGGTGGGACCGCGCGTGTGGATGTACCGCCACGTCTCTGCTGCACGGTTTACCTGCACACCGTGCAGTCAGACCCAGATGAGACTCACGTAAGCGCGAGTTGAGGAAACGTACCTCGGCGGCTCTCCCGACGGTCTCACCCTTGGCTTCAGGATCGTGGGTGCGCTACTACCCAAGGCTCCGTGGGGAAGATGTTTGTCTTACACCACAGCAACCTTCCTTGCGGTGTACATAGAGGACTCACGTAAGCGGGACGCTTGTCCCGACGGTCCTCCCTGGCTGCGGGACCGTGGGTTTGCCAGCCCCCATAGACTCGCAAAAGCGAATCCTCCCTGCGGGAGGTTCATTAAGCAGGGCGACCTCCAGAAACGTCGATTCGTGGCCGTTATTTTACCTCGCGTAAAAGAATGTGGCGTGATCCGAACGTAGTGGGGGTCGCCTTCCAGAAAAAAAACGGAAAAAATCGAAAGGCGTGCAGAACTTTTCGAGAAGCCGAACCGTCAACACATCTCTTATATCGCGCATTACTTATCAAGCAAAACGCAGTTACATTTCTTTTTGTTGTTCTCTTTATGTCTTCCCAGTTGATAATTTGTTAAAATAAACGTTAATTTATTTGTGTTAATTCTGTGGAATTCATTGAACTACCGTTATTATCCTAATCGAAATGAGGGAATCGATCAGTTCGTGGCGTCGATTATTTAATCGTAACGGGAACTTGCAACTCTCGTTGACGTGCTATCTCGCGATCGCGTCTCTCCGCGAACGATCGAAACACAACGTTCAAACGACAATTGATAGTCCTGACGAAATAAACGTCGCTCAGAGAGTCGAAAATTTGTCTCTTCAAATTTTAAGCGGATACGAGTTATCCCCACTACTTCGCGGAACTGATCACTGCAAGTAGTTTCCGGTGTTTTCTTTGTCTGCTCCAGCGATAACGCAATTACTCATAAATTGCCAAAATAAGAAAAACGAAGTTTTCATATTTTTTATTTCATTGTTATAAAACGATTTAATTGGATTTTTGAGAATCTCACGATCAAAATGATATTGGACGATAGCTAAACTCTGGAAATGCGCAACGTTCGGTCAACTGCACAGAAGACCATGCCTAAGTCCGACACAATTCTTTGAAGTTACAATGAATGTTGATACTAAATCCGTCGTTTAGAGATACCTTGGCTTCTTATGACACTAAGTTAAACAACTTCCGTTATTTGCTGACTGGTCCAAATGGATCCAGACACTGGTTAAATTATATTTCTTTTGACTTTATTTGTCTAGATATAAAATCTGTAAGGTATCTCGTTGTATCTCAATTGCTTCTCTTCTTTCTTATTCCTACATTCACCGTATTCACAAAACAACGATCCAAAGACAAGTAACAGCGGTCAGTTTGTGAAAAGTGCTCGTTAAAAAATCCTAAATTACAACGAAACGAAATTGTTCAACACCTTAAAATTGAAAATTACCGAACTAAGTAGGAAAAAGGCCACAATGGTTGTAGAAAAACAGAATAATTGTATTATAATTCACCAATATCTGTGGCAGGCTAGCGCGATTTTCAATTTAACAAAATTACATCGTAATTATATTTCAGGTATGCATGAACCAAAATACTAATCATAAAAAGAAATTTGCTATATGTAGCGAAAAACCGTGTTACGTCGCGCGAGATAAACCGTACGCCATCATCTCGTTGTCAAACTTCGGCGCCTCTACACGAGATGTCTGAGGGAGGGAGTCTACCCACGAGCGTGGCGGACGGCGAGGCTGGTCTTACTCCGTAAAGAGGGCCGAACGGCGACATTGCTGTCGGCATATCGGCCGATTTTTCAATTTTGGACGATTTGTACGAGAAAGAAATGATCAGACCAAGCAATTCACCATACGCAATCCCTTGTTGTATTAGTGCGGAAAAAGAATAAAAAATGCATCTCTGCGTCATCTACGGGGAATTAAATAAGATCACCGTGAAAGACAATTTTCCGGTGCCTTTTACGACAAAAGAGAAGAATTAGAATTCCTAAAGTACCTACTATACAAAATAAAAGCGCAAATGAAACAAGAATTCGCAAACGCTATAAACCATTACTGGACAAATAAAATAAGAAACATCTCCAAAAACGACTCAGCCAACATGTTCCCACAAATAAATCAAATCTTCAGACCAAAAGGACAAAGCTCCATCCCACCTCTCAAATTGCCCCCAGAAGAAACCTCCCTCATCCAAGAAGCAGGTATAACAATACACAACACCACCAAAGACATCGAGGGTAACTTCATAATAACTAAAACAACGGAAAAACTAGACATCATCGGCACCCACTTTTCCAAAATACACACACAAAACGAACACATGGGACGAGATCAACTAAACAGAATTATCATCACCGAAACAAACTTAAAAATGAAATGGAACAAGACAAAACGCTAAACAAAACAGTCTGTACATTCTCAAACGAAAACACCGTAGACAACCCCAAACAACCAGATCCAGAAATAAACTACTTCACAAATTACAATCAACCAAACACAATCTTCTCCAAACTAAACAACAAAAAATCCTCCGGCTTCGACGGCATCCCAAACGTTTTACTCAAGCGCCTACCGAACAAAATAAAATGGTACTACACAGTACTCTTCAACAATGCTCTAAACAACACATATTTCCTCAGAAAATGGAAAAAAGCCAAATTGATAGCTATTACAAAAAAAGACAAAGACGGCTCATCGCCCGCAAACCTACGACCCATAAGTCTCCTCCCCAACATAAGCAAAGTACTTGAAATAATCATAAACAACCCCCTAACTTCCATCTGCACAAAAAATGACATAATCGCAGAAAATCAATTTGGCTTCAGGCACAACCACTCCACAATCCACGCAATAAACAAACTTACGTCGGACATCTGCTGGGCCCTAAACGCAAAACAACGAGTAGCCGCCTGCTTAATAGACCTCGAAAAAGCTTTTGACACAGTCTGGATCCCAGATCTCATATACAAATTGATCAAGATAAACCTTCCTAAACATCTAATTAAAATAGTCTGGGACATGATCACAAGCAGAACATTCGTAATGACCGAAGGTTCAAACACATCAAGCAAAGAATTCTCCATAACAAATGGTCTGCAACAAGGTACAGTAAATTCCCCGCTACTTTTCAGTATTTACAATAGTGACTTTCTAAACCTCTTTAATTTCAATACATCCACCCACAAGCGCTCCATAGCCTTCGCAGATGATCTAATCATCTACGTAACAGGCCGCAAAACTAAGACAATAAAAACTGAACTGCAAGAACTTTTCGAAAAAATAAACGACTATTACCACGCGTGGAAACTAAAAATCAACACAAGCAAATGCGAAACCATACTATTCAGACCCAAGTTAAGTGAAATCGACCCAACAGAAAGAGAACACTGCCGAAAATTCCAAGTAAGAGAAAAAGCAAACAAAGGGGCACTCATACCACACAAAAACTGCTCATCCTTACGGCGTACTCTCAATAGCCTTAAGCACCCGTCATAAATCCGAGTAATTTGCTTGCTAAGGTCCTTCCGACTCAACAAATGTATTTTTCTCAATCACTTTTAGACTGTTATCTACCACGGCTTGCCAAGGGAGAGTTGGGTTTTTCCACGTACGATGCTTCCTAATAACAACTTTCTATCGAGGGCAGCTAAGACCCTTCTTAGTCCGCCAACCTTCGTTTAACCAATTAACAACGAAGCCTATTTCCCTCACTCTCTTAGCCAAAATCGTCATCAACAAATCCGATGGTCCCGTGCGCTAGACACACCCATCACTAGCTTTCCTCCGACACAGCATCGTCACTCAACTTCACTTCTTCTACACCGTTGGAAAAGTCACCTCGTTCTCTTACGACATCGGGAGAGTCAAGTCAACTAGTCAGTTTAACGCTAACGCCTAACGTGGCAGTCTAAGCATAACGCTAGAGTAGCATAATTCACGTAAACTATTTTAGTCGGTTCTCGGTATTGTCGAACATACATCTCCTCTACTAAATATATTATAGTGCTACGTCCACTAATACACTAAATCCAATTATAAGAGCCCTGCTCTAACGTACACATCTATCTTATCTTCGTGCGATAAGTGATTATCTATTTATCTATGCTCAACAGTGTAATCTAAGTGTTGGAAATATATAATTTACAATTCTGTGAATCACAGTGTTATACAAACTAAATCATCCCTATTATCTCAACGGAAATCAGGGGATCGGTCAATTCGTGGCGTCGATTGCTATAATCGTAACGGGAATTTACGACTCTCGTTGACGTCTCTCCTCGCGATTACGTCTCCCCGCGATTGGTCGAAACTACATAAAGAATGGTTTCCATCACGTAAGGGTTTCAAAATCATCTATTAAATATACATCTTTCGTACAGTTCGCACACCTGAAATTGCCTTTAGAGCTTACTAATGCCCCGCGTGTTTTTCAATGATATATTAATTTTGTATTTACCAATCTCGTTAAAAAGAATAAAGTCGTACTATATTTAGATGATATTTTAGTCGCTACAGAAACGCTTAAAGAACATATTTTGATTTTTTGAATGTTTGAAGAAATTTTTCATTTAGCTGTATAAAACGATTTACAATTCCATTTAGACAGATTTTCTTTTTTCATACCGCGAAGTTACATATCTTGGCTAACTAATTTTAATGAATCTAGTATTCGTTCCAGTCGAGACGGCATTGAATATGTCCGAGACTATCCACTGCCACGAACGGCGAAAGACGTACTGCATTTTGTGAACCCCGCAAGCTATTTTAGGTATTTTATTCCAAATTTTTCTATTTTAACGAAATCCCTATATGAATTATTAAGAAACGATGCGAATTTCCAGTTTGGCGCGAAAGAAAATACGGCCTTTACGTGTTTAAAAAGGTAAATTAGCTGATAAACCGGTTTTGATTATCTATTCCCCGATTTTAAAACAGAGTTGCATTGTGATGCCATCGCAAGTGATTTCGGCGCGGTATTAATTAAAAAACAAACGGACGGTTTCTTTCGACTTATATTTTATTTTAGTAAACGAACCACTATCGTAGAGTCAAAATATTGCAGCTTCGAGCTGGAACGTTTAGCCGTTATTCATGCCATCAATAGGTTCCATATTGATATTTATGGGATTCATTTTAAGATCGTTACCCATTACGATAGTTCGCGTCTCACGTTAAGCAAACAAACGGTCGACCCACGCATTGCGCAATGGGTGATCTTACAAAATTGAATGTGAAAATGTCACATGTTGACGCATTAAGCTATTGCTGCAGTGACCTTATCTTAGATCCAAACTCAAACAAATTGTTAAATCAGGAAATCCAACAGACAACTTTCGTTAAATACATCTGGAGTTACATCTGGGTCATAAGTTGAACTGGAAGAAACACATACAAGAAAAAACTAAACACTTACATCTAATCAGAAATTCCATGTAGCTCGTAGCAAGAAAATCTAAATCAGACATATGCAGCCTGGTCTTATGAACTACAAAAATGGGGCATGGTTGCCAAATCAAATATGAAGAAAACAGAAACCTTCCAATCAACTATACTAACATCGATACTAAGTACACACAAAATTCTCTAAAGCATATCACGACAAAATGGACAATTACATAAACTCGCTTGCCAAAAATAGTAATCCTTACTTGGGCTTTCGGTTCGGTTCGGGCCGAGGGTAACACACGGACGGAGATCTCTGTGGAAAAAGTGAAGTGTGAAGGGAAAAAGGAACAGGAAGCATAAAGAGGCATGAAGAAGGGAAAATAAAGAGTGAGCATACGAGGAGAAGGCAAAAGAAAAGCGAAAAAGGAGACAAGAACGAGAGAAAGCTACAAATAAGAAAAACTAGAAAAGAAGAGATTAGGAGGCTAGAAGCGCGGCAAAACAAAGTAAGGTAGGGAAACGGCAGATGGCGACAAACAGGGGAAGACCAAGGAGTACTGGTAAAGCAGTCTTCAAAAATACACTGGACAAATACAGCTCGACAGAAAAAGAGACACCAGCCAGAGAGAAAGTAATGGAGGCAGTGGTGGAAAAAATAGAGAAAATGGAAAGAGGATTCGAGGCAATGATCGAGGAAATAAAATATATATATATATATATATATATATTGGAAAAGCAAGTGGAGGAGCTGAAGAGAGAAATGAAAGAGGAAAGGGAAAGAAGGGAAAGAAGGGAAAGAGAGACAGACAGAGAGAAAGGAGAGTGGGAATGGGAAAAGAAAGAATTATTGGGTAGAATCAGAAGAATTGGAGAGGATCAGGACAGGGCAGAGAGAGAGGAAAGAAGAAGAAACATAGTAATCAAGGGAGTGGACTGGAACGAAGGAAGCAATGAAGAGACAGTAAAGGAGTTTATAAACGAAAAAATGAGGATAGGGGCAGAAGTAGAAAAAGCACATATGATAAAGGTGGGGTGGGGGGGGGGGGGGCAAGAACACAATAAAAGTGGCAACGATGAAATCAATGGAGGAAAAAATAAGGATAATGAAGGAGAAAAGCAAATGGGAAAAGCAAGGGGGAAAAGGCTGACAAAAAAAGAAAGGGATGGGAAGCAACACATAAGAAGGGTAGCCAGAGAAAGAATGGAACAAGGCGAATATGTAAGGACAGGATACAAGAAACTAACAATAGAAAACAAATGGTACAGGTGGAACGAAAACGAAGAGAGGCTGGAGGAAGAAAGAAAGAGAGGGGAAGGAAAATGAAAAAAGAGGAACAGGAGGGGGGACTACAATGGGGATGAAAACGTGCTTCTGAAATGTAGCAGGGTTAATAAGTAAGGACAAAAGAGAAAAGTTAAAATATAGACTACCCAAAGAATTCGACTGGAAATGCAGGGCAGCAATGACAGTAAGGAAAAAAGGAAGAGCAAAGGGAAGAATAACGACGGGTATAAATAAAAACCTAAGAGAAATAGGATATCAAGGAATTAGTGATAATATAGTTGGAAGAAAAATAATATACAATTACAAGACGTATAGGATAATGATGGTTTATAATCAAGATACATAATGGACATGGAAAAAAATAGAGGAAAGAGTAGACGGAAGAGAAGAGCAAGTGGTGATCATCGGCGGAGACTGGAACGCAAGAACGGGAGAAGAGGGAGGGTCGATAAACGAGGACGTAGGGAAAGAAAAAAACAGACGATCAAAAGACAAGACAATAAACATGGAAGGAAGAACACTGCTAAAGATAATCAATGGCAGCGATAAAGAAGGAGAGGAGCGGACCTATATTGGCGAGAGAGGAAACTCAGTAATAGACTATGTGATTGGCAATCAGGAGGCGACAGAAGAAATAATTTACATGAAAATAGGAAAAAGAACAGAGTCAGGCCACATGCCGTTAGAAATAGAAATAGGGGGGGGGGGGGGCGGAATTACAAAAAAAATGAGGAAAAGGAAGAAGAAGAGAAGGAGAAGAGGGAATGGACAAACAAAAGTGTGGAAAAATACTTGGACGAATGTAAAGACTGGACCTGCAACGGAAGAACAGTAGCGGAAATGTGGACAGAAATCAACAAGAAGATAAACGAAGCAATGCAAAAGAAGAAAGTAAAGATAAGGAATAGAAAGAGAGGAAAAGAGAGTAAAAGAGAGATGAGAAGGAAGGTGACAAAGTTTATGAAAGGAAAATACAGTAGAGAAGCTCTTATGGAGGAAAAAAGGCATTCAAATAGAGGTGCAAACAAAGAAAGGAAAGATACGAAGAAGAAGAAATGGTGAAAATCAAGAAGATCAAAACAGAACAAGAAGCGTGGAAATACATAAATAAATACAGAAGAAGAAGAGAGAATATAGATGAAGATTATATGAAATAAGCGAGGAAGAGTGGAAAAATCATTTTATGGAAATTTTAGAAGGAACAGAGCACAAAGAGGGCAGGAAAAAAGAGGAGCATCGAGCAGAAGAGAAAATAATGGAGGAGAGAGAAGATAATATATAGAGAAGGAAGAGGAAGAGGATATACAAACTAAGAAACTTGAAGGAGAAGAAAGCAATGGGGGAAGGCGGGTTAGAAAATGAAGTATGGAAGTATGCACCGAAGGAAGTGGGTGAAGCGTTATGGGCTCTGTTAAGGAAAATATGGAATGGGGTGGGGATACCAGAAGATTGGAAAAAAGGAGCAAATATGTCCGATATATAAAAAGAGGGACAAGAGAGCAGGGAAGGGTTACAGAAAAGTAACATTAATGGATACAGCATACAAGATCTGTGCAGGGATACTGCACGAACGACTGAAGGCAGAGATTGAAAACAAACTGAAAGAGAGCCAATTCGGATTCAGAAAAGAAGGACGCGGTATTTGTGATAAACCATATCATAGACAAACAGTTGAGTAGAGAAAAAGAAAAACTACATGCCTGCTTTGCGGACTTAAAAGCGGCGTTCGACAGGCTAAACAGAAAGAAATTGGAGGAGAAAATGAGAAACATGGGGATTAACGAAAACTTAACCAGAAGGATTAAAGAGATATACGCAGAAACAAAGAATGTGGTAAGAATCAAGAATAACAACACAAAAGAATTTTGGACAGTGAGGGGAGTCAGACAAGGATGCCCGTTGAGCCCTACGTTGTTTAACATCTACGTGGCGGGGCTGGAAGAAGAATTAAGGAAAGGACAAGTCGGGGGGGGGGGGGCATAGTGGTAGGAGAAAGAAAGGTATGGTCATTGACATATGCAGACGATATTGTGCTGATGGTTGATAGAGAGGAGAAGCTAAAGGAAATGCTAAAGAGATTCGAAATATTTTTAAAGGAAACCGAATTGGAACTGAGCACGAAAAAGGCCAAGAGTGTAGTTTTCGAGAAAAACGAAAAAACAAGAGGAGACAAAGAAAATGGAAATGGGGAGAACGAGAATTAGAAGAAGTGGACGAGATAAGATACCTAGGGTACATACTACTGAAAAAACGGTAGTGATGAGAAACACATAGAAGACAGGAAAAAGAGAGCAAGAATAGCAATGAAGAAAACATGGGGCGTGGAAGAAAAAATTTCCAAACAGGACAACAAGAGGAGAATGAAGATGTTTGGAACGCTGGTAGAGAACGTGGCGCTGTTTGGAGCATAGGTATGAGGCTGGAACATGGAAGAAAGGCTGGATAGAATACAAAGAAGATATGTGAAATGGAGCTTAGGTTTAGATATGACAACACCGAATTATATATCGATAGAAGAATGTAAGCTAACAGAAATCAAAGAAAAAGTATTAGGAAGAGCAGCAAGGTATGAAGGGAAAGCCATAAAGTCAAAAAAGGAACTAGTAAAGAAGTGCATAAAGGAAAGAGAGAGAAACTGGGGAAATGGCCAATAACGGAAAAGAGCAAGAAAGAGAAAGAAGGGACTAGAAAGGATGAGAAATGGAGGGACACAGATGGAAGTAAGAGAAGAGCAAGAAAAGATGACACTAGACCAAATTATAGAAGAAAGGAGAAAGAGAGAAGCAGAAGAGAGGGGGAAAGGATAAGGGAATCAAAGTATGACAAACATTATAGAAAAATCGCCAAAGAAGAGTTAGCAAAATACTTAGAAGGGAGGATGAAGTGGAAGGACAGAAAAATATTAGCAAGATTCAGATGCGGAAACGAGACTAAATCAAGGGAATACTGGAAAGAAGAGGGAGAAAAAAGATGCAAGCTATGTAAAAAGAAAGAAGAAGACCTGAGACACGTAATAGAAGAATGAGAAATAACAGGAGAACCAAGGGACACAGAAAATAACAACAACAACAACAACAACAACAACAACAACAACAACAACAACAACAACAACAACAACAACAACAACAACAACAACAACAACAACAACAATAATAATAATAATGATAATGATGATGATAGTTATCCTTACTCATCCTCAATTATTAACAAATCACACACCCATACATTCTAATTAAAACGTTAAAAACCTTCCTTATTTTATTTTGTTTTTTTTTTTTTATTATGGGTAATAGCACAGAAATCCCCATGCTATAGTAATTAGCAAATGATACAAAAATGTAAGTATTTGTAGAAACAAATAAGAACGTTTAATAAAGGAAAAATTAAAAAGAAAATGATAGATACTTCTACCTCTCAGAGGGATCAAGCAAAAGGACCAAACGCATCGAGATCTACAGTAAGACACGGTAAACCGGCCTATCCTGTTCAATATCCATGTTTAGTGTCCTATTATAAATGTATGGCATGAACAAGAACGGCAATCAAAATAATAAATCAGCAATAGCATTCGTAAATGATATGTTAATTACATCAGAAACAATAAACCGTGACAAATAAAAATCCAGCTGCAAGACCTAGTCAAGAAAGTAGAAAATTACGCTTTCCAACACGGAAGCTAAGAATCTACACCCATAAATGTGAAACAATCTCGTTCAGTCCATATATTTCAAAAACTTCAAAAGCAAAGTACGACGTGAGAATAAATTCGAAAATATTCTTCCATACAACAGAAAATATCAACGGAAAATTTTCCGATGCAAACAAAGTTAGATGCTTCGGAGTCCATCTAAACTTCGGGTTAAATCACAACGACAACATAAAGACACAGTTATAGAAAGCAGATAAATTCTTCTTATACCTCATAAGACTACCTTACTCGAAAGATTCGCACAGATCAATGAAACTTCACTGCTACAAAACACTAATTAGACCAACCATTCTAATGTATGGTCGTTAAATCTGTTTCAATGTAAGTGTCAACGCCACGGAAAAATTAAGAATCATTGAAAGAAAATACATCACAGCATGTTTAGGAATATATAGATTGCCAGAATTGAAATTTAGCAAATATAGCAAATCACAAGCTATACGAAGAGCCCAAATTAATCCATATCGATTCTTCATTCTTAAATTAGTCAGACCACTGGTCAAAGATACACAAAATAATCATAAACTTCATCGTCGCCCACAATCTATAGTCAAACCCGTTATACCATAAACACATTCAAAAAACAGGTTATTTCCCCCCGGAATCCTTCACCTGTTTAGATAGCGTGAAATTAATCCAAAACAATAATAACTTAGCATTATTCTATCACTACAGCAGAAACGTAATAATAAAAAATACTGTACGATAGCGACATAGACCATAAGGATAGCAATATAAGACTTATGTATAAATTGTCAACCGTAGATTTAAGTGAGACACTCAAAGACAATAAAGATAAATATAGGTGGCTAACCACCGTAGAAAATTAAATTATAGCGATAAGAAAACCGTATGTTTAGTTAGTAAATGAACCAAAGATTGTAAGCAAAGATCACAAAAGAACAATGCAAATGTCACGTAAACTTGAGGGTTAGACGATAAAATAAAATAGCTGAGTCGTAACACAACTATTAATTTTGTTTTCATTAATCTTTATTATGAATTCAGCAATCACAATGAAATACACACTGAATTAACACACACAAATCACAATTCACTCCAATCACCTTATGTAAAACTTAGTTACACTGATACGTTAAGTACGCGACTGTTATAAGGATAGAGACCGGTAAAGATATGTTGACTATTCTAAGGATACGGAATAAGTGAAGTTTTACTGACGATACTGTGTCTGGGGAAAGCTAGGGATGGGTGTGTCTAAGGACACGGGACTATCGGACTTGTTGATGATAATTTTGGTTAAGGAAGTGAGGGTAGTAGACATCTTTCTCCGATTGGATAATAAGACGGTTGGTGGACCAGGAAGGGTTTTAGCCGCCCTCGTGAGAAAGTTGCTAACGCAACATACCAGACGCGAGGAAAACCTACTTTCCCTGTTAACCCGTAGTAAACAATAAACGTAAAAGGAAATCTAAGACAAGAGATACTCGCTTGGCCTGAAGGACCTTAACTATGAAAATTCCAAGACCGCTGGTGGGTACTTAGGACTACTGAGGGCACGCGCCAAGAATGTGCAGACATCTGGGCGCCATCCTGCCCGCGGTGTGTGGCCTGGTCTCTGATGTGAATTGACGTTATACAAACACAGTTAAATTAAGAAAATGTTCCCTGCAATTGTGTAATCATATATACGTAATTATATATCTCATACGTTTATTCTCTTTCTTCCCCCTCCTAAAATGTCAGCGATCCATAATACAATATCGGGCCTCCCTATACTAGTTTGTAAGTTCATAGTCTAAGGAATGGTTACATTGTAAGTCAATAAATGGTAGTATGAAGTGCAACGTTTATGTGAGCACCTATACTAGGCGTACATTACGCAAACATTAAAAACTTCCCACAAGCTGAGACCCTCAACTCATAAATCAAATTCTTTTTATTTTTGATTCATTGTGGTAAATGAAATCATTTACCAACATATTTGTCACACTTTTCTCATTCAGATAAGACCAACCACGATATAATTTGGAGCATATTTGCTTACTGAGTAAATGATAATTAAATACATATCAATAAGTAAATCTAACATCACAAATATATTAGTAAAAGTTTAATTTTGGAAAAGTTAGAAATAAAAAAGTTTTACTTTTGATTCAGCACATAGATACATTGTCTCCGCGCTATCTGCCACTGGACCATATTACACCACCACAAAATATCCCGAAGTTCTTGTTGGACTCAACGGGTATAACATCGCATATACTTTGCATATTTACTGCATAGACCTCCGCAGTTTATTTAATTTTTTATAATCATTGTAACAAAAGTTAGTGTTATAATTTCATTTTATTGCAGCATAAGTCCAGTTTTTGTGTGTGCAATAAAATATTGTTATACCACTATCACCAGGAACGATGTGTAAAAGTACACTTACAAGAAAAGATAAAAATTTATTTCACAGTTATACTTAAATGTGGCATAAAGAGTAATATCTGAAAGAAAATTTCAGAAACATTGATTTCCAGAATTATTTCATTACTTTCCACATACAGTTGTCAATATCCACAGTTGGCTGAATCCCACATGTAGAGTGTAATAAAAGAAGAACAAGACAATACGATAAAATTTTGTAAGAAGCAAGAAATTCTAACAGTGAAATAAATAAAAAAAAAACAGAAAAAGATAAAACACATAATAGGAAACTACAACGGAACAAAGAAATCTCAAGAAAGTAGACAGTTACAACTAAAATGGTAGAGGAAAGAAACACAAGAGGAAAATTAGAAAAACACATCATAAACAGCAAAATGGCAACAAAAGACAAAGAATAGATAACAACAAGTATAAACAAAGGAAATATAGTTGTGAACACAGGGAATAAAGGCATGAAATTTGAAATCCTGAAAAAGATAGATATGTTTAGGGAAATGAGAAATTTTTTTTTTTTTTATTTATTTGTTGAAATTACAATCAATTCTCGCGTTGAGAAGAAATGAGAAATATGAAAGACAAATTAAAGGAGATAAGAAAGGCAAATAATATATTTAGTTACACCTAATACAAGATGTTAAGCTAGAGAAAAATAACGGGAGATAAGGAAATAAAATGGATAGAAAAAAGAAGAAAACTTGAAACTACAAGATAAGATAGATGAACTCGAAGGGATGACGATAAATTAAAAGTGATAAATGAAGCGGAATATATTGAAGAGATAAAAACAAAACACCATTAAAAGCTGCTACAGTTATACTTTCAGACCAGAAGAATAAGATGAGAGTATAAGTAAATGAAAAGATATGGAACATTTAAGGACATTAGATATAGCATTGCAAAGAAAGGACAAGATCATACATGATCTATCACAAACGCTATCATACTTTGAGAAAAATATATTTTTTATCTTTCTTAAAATCCTTTTTAAGAAGGAAAAATGATTTGAAACAAGAACAAAAGAAACTTTCAATCATTTTTCTTGCCTTAAATCGCAGTGTAAAAATAAAGATGAAAAAAATGTTATAGCGGATTGTAAAGACAATACAATGAACGAGCATACCTTGTTGTCGCGAATTGAAACGTTGCTCGTCACCGTGCGTGTCTGATTTGACGTGTAAGACATTTCCTTGCGGAAGTTGACCCTCTAGTTGTTGGCGCGAGGTTCGCCGCTAACGGTTGCTGCGATGCTGATGATGATGTGATCATGTGTATCACTGTATGATTTACTGCTGTATCTCTGTTCACTTGATCGTCCAATGCTCGTGATCCGGCTCGAAGGACCAAATGTTACGACCGTTCGCGTAGAGACGCGATCGCGAGGGAAACGTGTGAGCGGGAGACGTAAATTTTTGCTACGATTATGATAATCGACGCCGCGAATTAGTCGTTCCCCTGTTTCGTTTAGAATAACAGAGATAGTTCAAATGATTTTAACTTTGAATTAACACAGTTAATATAAACGTGTATATTTAACGATATTTAAAGTTATAATGAATACGTCACAAATGATTTAACGATGATACAATTAGTTTGTTACAGTAATTTGACCCGATTTTATGATATTTCTCGATGTATTCGTTAGACTAAGCGACTTTGATTTTATTCGTCTGAACCTTTCGATGCATCCCGTTTGAATTCTCATTTGCCACTGACTGCCCTTCCATTTGGTCCTTTGTCTTCTCTGAGATACGACCCCCACTACGCTCGGATCACGCCACCGTTCGCGCCTATGATCACGTATACCAGCTTCTTTCTTTATGCGGATAAAATAACGCACCGAAGGCGAATAGATGTTTCTGGAACTCGCTGCTTGACGACAACTATGCGTTTATCGCTACTTTGTGTATATCTCGACGGTCATGTAAGACGATCTGTTTGCGACGGTTAGGAACACGGCCTACAGTAAGCCTTGGGGCGTAATAAACGGAGAGAATAGAATAATCTTCTTTCTCTGTGGGATGTTAGAGACTGATGTGTACAAATCGAAACCGCTGAGGAGAATATCGAAAGGCGAGTGTCACAAATAAGTGAAGAGATATTATTGAGCGTCTTTAAAAACATGTTACGAAGAAATAATAAATGTACTGAATATCAAGGCGGGCATATTTAACAATATTTGTAATTATTTTTATGCATATTAATTGTAAGTTATCGATCCTTATCAGGAGCACGAAATTACACAATTAACAATTATCGAGATCGTCAAACTTTAAAACGACGAAATTTTCGGCTCTCTCGTTAAGTACCGAAAGAACTGAGTTACAGTTAAAGGTACGCGAAATTACATTAGAGAAATTAATGCAACGTGTTACGCCATGCGGCTTACCATAGATCATATTCTTAACTGTCGATCGCGGCACTGTAATGTCGCAGACGGATCGTCGCGGCTGCCCGGCAAACAAACATTGTAGTGGCAAGCGCATGGTTCATTAAGCATGTAGTCTGGTTCTTGGTGTCGGGTACTTTCCTGAGATTTAATATCATATACAGCACCCGGGCAACCCTAGAAGCCATCGGAGTTGGGATACGCCCAACCAGCGCACTCGGTACACAGTACCGGTTACCTCAAATAATCGCCCGCAGGAGGCACTCTCGTCTCAGGTCGAACGGGGCCCTTTCCAAGCCCTTCCGTCTGCCGGGACGGTATCCGGAGCAGGTGGGACGCTGCTCACCCGCCGAAGGCCACTCGGGGGACTTTGTCCCCCTTAAACCAGCCCTCTTGCCAGCACTTGGCCACAACCACTGCCACCACGAGTCCATACCCATAATTGGTCGAGCCGAGGGTTCGCTACGCCCTCAGGGCTAACACTCGACCGCCCGTGGTACCGTTCATATGTCAACGGTGGGACCGCGCGTGTGGATGTACCGCCACGTCTCTGCTGCACGGTTTACCTGCACACCGTGCAGTCAGACCCAGATGAGACTCACGTAAGCGCGAGTTGAGGAAACGTACCTCGGCGGCTCTCCCGACGGTCTCACCCTTGGCTTCAGGATCGTGGGTGCGCTACTACCCAAGGCTCCGTGGGGAAGATGTTTGTCTTACACCACAGCAACCTTCCTTGCGGTGTACATAGAGGACTCACGTAAGCGGGACGCTTGTCCCGACGGTCCTCCCTGGCTGCGGGACCGTGGGTTTGCCAGCCCCCATAGACTCGCAAAAGCGAATCCTCCCTGCGGGAGGTTCATTAAGCAGGGCGACCTCCAGAAACGTCGATTCGTGGCCGTTATTTTACCTCGCGTAAAAGAATGTGGCGTGATCCGAACGTAGTGGGGGTCGCCTTCCAGAAAAAAACGGAAAAAATCGAAAGGCGTGCAGAACTTTTCGAGAAGCCGAACCGTCAACACATCTCTTATATCGCGCATTACTTATCAAGCAAAACGCAGTTACATTTCTTTTTGTTGTTCTCTTTATGTCTTCCCAGTTGATAATTTGTTAAAATAAACGTTAATTTATTTGTGTTAATTCTGTGGAATTCATTGAACTACCGTTATTATCCTAATCGAAATGAGGGAATCGATCAGTTCGTGGCGTCGATTATTTAATCGTAACGGGAACTTGCAACTCTCGTTGACGTGCTATCTCGCGATCGCGTCTCTCCGCGAACGATCGAAACACAACGTTCAAACGACAATTGATAGTCCTGACGAAATAAACGTCGCTCAGAGAGTCGAAAATTTGTCTCTTCAAATTTTAAGCGGATACGAGTTATCCCCACTACTTCGCGGAACTGATCACTGCAAGTAGTTTCCGGTGTTTTCTTTGTCTGCTCCAGCGATAACGCAATTACTTATAAATTGCCAAAATAAGAAAAACGAAGTTTTCATATTTTTTATTTCATTGTTATAAAACGATTTAATTGGATTTTTGAGAATCTCACGATCAAAATGATATTGGACGATAGCTAAACTCTGGAAATGCGCAACGTTCGGTCAACTGCACAGAAGACCATGCCTAAGTCCGACACAATTCTTTGAAGTTACAATGAATGTTGATACTAAATCCGTCGTTTAGAGATACCTTGGCTTCTTATGACACTAAGTTAAACAACTTCCGTTATTTGCTGACTGGTCCAAATGGATCCAGACACTGGTTAAATTATATTTCTTTTGACTTTATTTGTCTAGATATAAAATCTGTAAGGTATCTCGTTGTATCTCAATTGCTTCTCTTCTTTCTTATTCCTACATTCACCGTATTCACAAAACAACGATCCAAAGACAAGTAACAGCGGTCAGTTTGTGAAAAGTGCTCGTTAAAAAATCCTAAATTACAACGAAACGAAATTGTTCAACACCTTAAAATTGAAAATTACCGAACTAAGTAGGAAAAAGGCCACAATGGTTGTAGAAAAACAGAATAATTGTATTATAATTCACCAATATCTGTGGCAGGCTAGCGCGATTTTCAATTTAACAAAATTACATCGTAATTATATTTCAGGTATGCATGAACCAAAATACTAATCATAAAAAGAAATTTGCTATATGTAGCGAAAAACCGTGTTACGTCGCGCGAGATAAACCGTACGCCATCATCTCGTTGTCAAACTTCGGCGCCTCTACACGAGATGTCTGAGGGAGGGAGTCTACCCACGAGCGTGGCGGACGGCGAGGCTGGTCTTACTCCGTAAAGAGGGCCGAACGGCGACATTGCTGTCGGCATATCGGCCGATTTTTCAATTTTGGACGATTTGTACGAGAAAGAAATGATCAGACCAAGCAATTCACCATACGCAATCCCTTGTTGTATTAGTGCGGAAAAAGAATAAAAAATGCATCTCTGCGTCATCTACGGGGAATTAAATAAGATCACCGTGAAAGACAATTTTCCGGTGCCTTTTACGACAAAAGAGAAGAATTAGAATTCCTAAAGTACCTACTATACAAAATAAAAGCGCAAATGAAACAAGAATTCGCAAACGCTATAAACCATTACTGGACAAATAAAATAAGAAACATCTCCAAAAACGACTCAGCCAACATGTTCCCACAAATAAATCAAATCTTCAGACCAAAAGGACAAAGCTCCATCCCACCTCTCAAATTGCCCCCAGAAGAAACCTCCCTCATCCAAGAAGCAGGTATAACAATACACAACACCACCAAAGACATCGAGGGTAACTTCATAATAACTAAAACAACGGAAAAACTAGACATCATCGGCACCCACTTTTCCAAAATACACACACAAAACGAACACATGGGACGAGATCAACTAAACAGAATTATCATCACCGAAACAAACTTAAAAATGAAATGGAACAAGACAAAACGCTAAACAAAACAGTCTGTACATTCTCAAACGAAAACACCGTAGACAACCCCAAACAACCAGATCCAGAAATAAACTACTTCACAAATTACAATCAACCAAACACAATCTTCTCCAAACTAAACAACAAAAAATCCTCCGGCTTCGACGGCATCCCAAACGTTTTACTCAAGCGCCTACCGAACAAAATAAAATGGTACTACACAGTACTCTTCAACAATGCTCTAAACAACACATATTTCCTCAGAAAATGGAAAAAAGCCAAATTGATAGCTATTACAAAAAAAGACAAAGACGGCTCATCGCCCGCAAACCTACGACCCATAAGTCTCCTCCCCAACATAAGCAAAGTACTTGAAATAATCATAAACAACCCCCTAACTTCCATCTGCACAAAAAATGACATAATCGCAGAAAATCAATTTGGCTTCAGGCACAACCACTCCACAATCCACGCAATAAACAAACTTACGTCGGACATCTGCTGGGCCCTAAACGCAAAACAACGAGTAGCCGCCTGCTTAATAGACCTCGAAAAAGCTTTTGACACAGTCTGGATCCCAGATCTCATATACAAATTGATCAAGATAAACCTTCCTAAACATCTAATTAAAATAGTCTGGGACATGATCACAAGCAGAACATTCGTAATGACCGAAGGTTCAAACACATCAAGCAAAGAATTCTCCATAACAAATGGTCTGCAACAAGGTACAGTAAATTCCCCGCTACTTTTCAGTATTTACAATAGTGACTTTCTAAACCTCTTTAATTTCAATACATCCACCCACAGGCGCTCCATAGCCTTCGCAGATGATCTAATCATCTACGTAACAGGCCGCAAAACTAAGACAATAAAAACTGAACTGCAAGAACTTTTCGAAAAAATAAACGACTATTACCACACGTGGAAACTAAAAATCAACACAAGCAAATGCGAAACCATACTATTCAGACCCAAGTTAAGTGAAATCGACCCAACAGAAAGAGAACACTGCCGAAAATTCCAAGTAAGAGAAAAAGCAAACAAAGGGGCACTCATACCACACAAAAACTGCTCATCCTTACGGCGTACTCTCAATAGCCTTAAGCACCCGTCATAAATCCGAGTAATTTGCTTGCTAAGGTCCTTCCGACTCAACAAATGTATTTTTCTCAATCACTTTTAGACTGTTATCTACCACGGCTTGCCAAGGGAGAGTTGGGTTTTTCCACGTACGATGCTTCCTAATAACAACTTTCTATCGAGGGCAGCTAAGACCCTTCTTAGTCCGCCAACCTTCGTTTAACCAATTAACAACGAAGCCTATTTCCCTCACTCTCTTAGCCAAAATCGTCATCAACAAATCCGATGGTCCCGTGCGCTAGACACACCCATCACTAGCTTTCCTCCGACACAGCATCGTCACTCAACTTCACTTCTTCTACACCGTTGGAAAAGTCACCTCGTTCTCTTACGACATCGGGAGAGTCAAGTCAACTAGTCAGTTTAACGCTAACGCCTAACGTGGCAGTCTAAGCATAACGCTAGAGTAGCATAATTCACGTAAACTATTTTAGTCGGTTCTCGGTATTGTCGAACATACATCTCCTCTACTAAATATATTATAGTGCTACGTCCACTAATACACTAAATCCAATTATAAGAGCCCTGCTCTAACGTACACATCTATCTTATCTTCGTGCGATAAGTGATTATCTATTTATCTATGCTCAACAGTGTAATCTAAGTGTTGGAAATATATAATTTACAATTCTGTGAATCACAGTGTTATACAAACTAAATCATCCCTATTATCTCAACGGAAATCAGGGGATCGGTCAATTCGTGGCGTCGATTGCTATAATCGTAACGGGAATTTACGACTCTCGTTGACGTCTCTCCTCGCGATTACGTCTCCCCGCGATTGGTCGAAACTACATAAAGAATGGTTTCCATCACGTAAGGGTTTCAAAATCATCTATTAAATATACATCTTTTGTACAGTTCGCACACCTGAAATTGCCTTTAGAGCTTACTAATGCCCCGCGTGTTTTTCAATGATATATTAATTTTGTATTTACCAATCTCGTTAAAAAGAATAAAGTCGTACTATATTTAGATGATATTTTAGTCGCTACAGAAACGCTTAAAGAACATATTTTGATTTTTTGAATGTTTGAAGAAATTTTTCATTTAGCTGTATAAAACGATTTACAATTCCATTTAGACAGATTTTCTTTTTTCATACCGCGAAGTTACATATCTTGGCTAACTAATTTTAATGAATCTAGTATTCGTTCCAGTCGAGACGGCATTGAATATGTCCGAGACTATCCACTGCCACGAACGGCGAAAGACGTACTGCATTTTGTGAACCCCGCAAGCTATTTTAGGTATTTTATTCCAAATTTTTCTATTTTAACGAAATCCCTATATGAATTATTAAGAAACGATGCGAATTTCCAGTTTGGCGCGAAAGAAAATACGGCCTTTACGTGTTTAAAAAGGTAAATTAGCTGATAAACCGGTTTTGATTATCTATTCCCCGATTTTAAAACAGAGTTGCATTGTGATGCCATCGCAAGTGATTTCGGCGCGGTATTAATTAAAAAACAAACGGACGGTTTCTTTCGACTTATATTTTATTTTAGTAAACGAACCACTATCGTAGAGTCAAAATATTGCAGCTTCGAGCTGGAACGTTTAGCCGTTATTCATGCCATCAATAGGTTCCATATTGATATTTATGGGATTCATTTTAAGATCGTTACCCATTACGATAGTTCGCGTCTCACGTTAAGCAAACAAACGGTCGACCCACGCATTGCGCAATGGGTGATCTTACAAAATTGAATGTGAAAATGTCACATGTTGACGCATTAAGCTATTGCTGCAGTGACCTTATCTTAGATCCAAACTCAAACAAATTGTTAAATCAGGAAATCCAACAGACAACTTTCGTTAAATACATCTGGAGTTACATCTGGGTCATAAGTTGAACTGGAAGAAACACATACAAGAAAAAACTAAACACTTACATCTAATCAGAAATTCCATGTAGCTCGTAGCAAGAAAATCTAAATCAGACATATGCAGCCTGGTCTTATGAACTACAAAAATGGGGCATGGTTGCCAAATCAAATATGAAGAAAACAGAAACCTTCCAATCAACTATACTAACATCGATACTAAGTACACACAAAATTCTCTAAAGCATATCACGACAAAATGGACAATTACATAAACTCGCTTGCCAAAAATAGTAATCCTTACTTGGGCTTTCGGTTCGGTTCGGGCCGAGGGTAACACACGGACGGAGATCTCTGTGGAAAAAGTGAAGTGTGAAGGGAAAAAGGAACAGGAAGCATAAAGAGGCATGAAGAAGGGAAAATAAAGAGTGAGCATACGAGGAGAAGGCAAAAGAAAAGCGAAAAAGGAGACAAGAACGAGAGAAAGCTACAAATAAGAAAAACTAGAAAAGAAGAGATTAGGAGGCTAGAAGCGCGGCAAAACAAAGTAAGGTAGGGAAACGGCAGATGGCGACAAACAGGGGAAGACCAAGGAGTACTGGTAAAGCAGTCTTCAAAAATACACTGGACAAATACAGCTCGACAGAAAAAGAGACACCAGCCAGAGAGAAAGTAATGGAGGCAGTGGTGGAAAAAATAGAGAAAATGGAAAGAGGATTCGAGGCAATGATTGAGGAAATAAATTATATATATATATATATATTGGAAAAGCAAGTGGAGGAGCTGAAGAGAGAAATGAAAGAGGAAAGGGAAAGAAGGGAAAGAAGGGAAAGAGAGACAGACAGAGAGAAAGGAGAGTGGGAATGGGAAAAGAAAGAATTATTGGGTAGAATCAGAAGAATTGGAGAGGATCAGGACAGGGCAGAGAGAGAGGAAAGAAGAAGAAACATAGTAATCAAGGGAGTGGACTGGAACGAAGGAAGCAATGAAGAGACAGTAAAGGAGTTTATAAACGAAAAAATGAGGATAGGGGCAGAAGTAGAAAAAGCACATATGATAAAGGTGGGGTGGGGGGGGGGGGCAAGAACACAATAAAAGTGGCAACGATGAAATCAATGGAGGAAAAAATAAGGATAATGAAGGAGAAAAGCAAATGGGAAAAGCAAGGGGGAAAAGGCTGACAAAAAAAGAAAGGGATGGGAAGCAACACATAAGAAGAGTAGCCAGAGAAAGAATGGAACAAGGCGAATATGTAAGGACAGGAACAAGAAACTAACAATAGAAAACAAATGGTACAGGTGGAACGAAAACGAAGAGAGGCTGGAGGAAGAAAGAAAGAGAGGGGAAGGAAAATGAAAAAAGAGGAACAGGAGGGGGGACTACAATGGGGATGAAAACGTGCTTCTGAAATGTAGCAGGGTTAATAAGTAAGGACAAAAGAGAAAAGTTAAAATATAGACTACCCAAAGAATTCGACTGGAAATGCAGGGCAGCAATGACAGTAAGGAAAAAAGGAAGAGCAAAGGGAAGAATAACGACGGGTATAAATAAAAACCTAAGAGAAATAGGATATCAAGGAATTAGTGATAATATAGTTGGAAGAAAAATAATATACAATTACAAGACGTATAGGATAATGATGGTTTATAATCAAGATACATAAGGGACATGGAAAAAAATAGAGGAAAGAGTAGACGGAAGAGAAGAGCAAGTGGTGATCATCGGCGGAGACTGGAACGCAAGAACGGGAGAAGAGGGAGGGTCGATAAACGAGGACGTAGGGAAAGAAAAAAACAGACGATCAAAAGACAAGACAATAAACATGGAAGGAAGAACACTGCTAAAGATAATCAATGGCAGCGATAAAGAAGGAGAGGAGCGGACCTATATTGGCGAGAGAGGAAACTCAGTAATAGACTATGTGATTGGCAATCAGGTGGCGACAGAAGAAATAATTTACATGAAAATAGGAAAAAGAACAGAGTCAGGCCACATGCCGTTAGAAATAGAAATAGGGGGGGGGGCGGAATTACAAAAAAAAAATGAGGAAAAGGAAGAAGAAGAGAAGGAGAAGAGGGAATGGACAAACAAAAGTGTGGAAAAATACTTGGACGAATGTAAAGACTGGACCTGCAACGGAAGAACAGTAGCGGAAATGTGGACAGAAATCAACAAGAAGATAAACGAAGCAATGCAAAAGAAGAAAGTAAAGATAAGGAATAGAAAGAGAGGAAAAGAGAGTAAAAGAGAGATGAGAAGGAAGGTGACAAAGTTTATGAAAGGAAAATACAGTAGAGAAGCTCTTATGGAGGAAAAAAGGCATTCAAATAGAGGTGCAAACAAAGAAAGGAAAGATACGAAGAAGAAGAAATGGTGAAAATCAAGAAGATCAAAACAGAACAAGAAGCGTGGAAATACATAAATAAATACAGAAGAAGAAGAGAGAATATAGATGAAGATTATATGAAATAAGCGAGGAAGAGTGGAAAAATCATTTTATGGAAATTTTAGAAGGAACAGAGCACAAAGAGGGCAGGAAAAAAGAGGAGCATCGAGCAGAAGAGAAAATAATGGAGGAGAGAGAAGATAATATATAGAGAAGGAAGAGGAAGAGGATATACAAACTAAGAAACTTGAAGGAGAAGAAAGCAATGGGGGAAGGCGGGTTAGAAAATGAAGTATGGAAGTATGCACCGAAGGAAGTGGGTGAAGCGTTATGGGCTCTGTTAAGGAAAATATGGAATGGGGTGGGGATACCAGAAGATTGGAAAAAAGGAGCAAATATGTCCGATATATAAAAAGAGGGACAAGAGAGCAGGGAAGGGTTACAGAAAAGTAACATTAATGGATACAGCATACAAGATCTGTGCAGGGATACTGCACGAACGACTGAAGGCAGAGATTGAAAACAAACTGAAAGAGAGCCAATTCGGATTCAGAAAAGAAGGACGCGGTATTTGTGATAAACCATATCATAGACAAACAGTTGAGTAGAGAAAAAGAAAAACTACATGCCTGCTTTGCGGACTTAAAAGCGGCGTTCGACAGGCTAAACAGAAAGAAATTGGAGGAGAAAATGAGAAACATGGGGATTAACGAAAACTTAACCAGAAGGATTAAAGAGATATACGCAGAAACAAAGAATGTGGTAAGAATCAAGAATAACAACACAAAAGAATTTTGGACAGTGAGGGGAGTCAGACAAGGATGCCCGTTGAGCCCTACGTTGTTTAACATCTACGTGGCGGGGCTGGAAGAAGAATTAAGGAAAGGACAAGTCGGGGGGGGGCATAGTGGTAGGAGAAAGAAAGGTATGGTCATTGACATATGCAGACGATATTGTGCTGATGGTTGATAGAGAGGAGAAGCTAAAGGAAATGCTAAAGAGATTCGAAATATTTTTAAAGGAAACCGAATTGGAACTGAGCACGAAAAAGGCCAAGAGTGTAGTTTTCGAGAAAAACGAAAAAACAAGAGGAGACAAAGAAAATGGAAATGGGGAGAACGAGAATTAGAAGAAGTGGACGAGATAAGATACCTAGGGTACATACTACTGAAAAAACGGTAGTGATGAGAAACACATAGAAGACAGGAAAAAGAGAGCAAGAATAGCAATGAAGAAAACATGGGGCGTGGAAGAAAAAATTTCCAAACAGGACAACAAGAGGAGAATGAAGATGTTTGGAACGCTGGTAGAGAACGTGGCGCTGTTTGGAGCATAGGTATGAGGCTGGAACATGGAAGAAAGGCTGGATAGAATACAAAGAAGATATGTGAAATGGAGCTTAGGTTTAGATATGACAACACCGAATTATATATCGATAGAAGAATGTAAGCTAACAGAAATCAAAGAAAAAGTATTAGGAAGAGCAGCAAGGTATGAAGGGAAAGCCATAAAGTCAAAAAAGGAACTAGTAAAGAAGTGCATAAAGGAAAGAGAGAGAAACTGGGGAAATGGCCAATAACGGAAAAGAGCAAGAAAGAGAAAGAAGGGACTAGAAAGGATGAGAAATGGAGGGACACAGATGGAAGTAAGAGAAGAGCAAGAAAAGATGACACTAGACCAAATTATAGAAGAAAGGAGAAAGAGAGAAGCAGAAGAGAGGGGGAAAGGATAAGGGAATCAAAGTATGACAAACATTATAGAAAAATCGCCAAAGAAGAGTTAGCAAAATACTTAGAAGGGAGGATGAAGTGGAAGGACAGAAAAATATTAGCAAGATTCAGATGCGGAAACGAGACTAAATCAAGGGAATACTGGAAAGAAGAGGGAGAAAAAAGATGCAAGCTATGTAAAAAGAAAGAAGAAGACCTGAGACACGTAATAGAAGAATGAGAAATAACAGGAGAACCAAGGGACACAGAAAATAACAACAACAACAACAACAACAACAACAACAACAACAACAACAACAACAACAACAACAACAACAACAACAACAACAACAACAACAACAATAATAATAATAATGATAATGATGATGATAGTTATCCTTACTCATCCTCAATTATTAACAAATCACACACCCATACATTCTAATTAAAACGTTAAAAACCTTCCTTATTTTATTTTGTTTTTTTTTTTTTATTATGGGTAATAGCACAGAAATCCCCATGCTATAGTAATTAGCAAATGATACAAAAATGTAAGTATTTGTAGAAACAAATAAGAACGTTTAATAAAGGAAAAATTAAAAAGAAAATGATAGATACTTCTACCTCTCAGAGGGATCAAGCAAAAGGACCAAACGCATCGAGATCTACAGTAAGACACGGTAAACCGGCCTATCCTGTTCAATATCCATGTTTAGTGTCCTATTATAAATGTATGGCATGAACAAGAACGGCAATCAAAATAATAAATCAGCAATAGCATTCGTAAATGATATGTTAATTACATCAGAAACAATAAACCGTGACAAATAAAAATCCAGCTGCAAGACCTAGTCAAGAAAGTAGAAAATTACGCTTTCCAACACGGAAGCTAAGAATCTACACCCATAAATGTGAAACAATCTCGTTCAGTCCATATATTTCAAAAACTTCAAAAGCAAAGTACGACGTGAGAATAAATTCGAAAATATTCTTCCATACAACAGAAAATATCAACGGAAAATTTTCCGATGCAAACAAAGTTAGATGCTTCGGAGTCCATCTAAACTTCGGGTTAAATCACAACGACAACATAAAGACACAGTTATAGAAAGCAGATAAATTCTTCTTATACCTCATAAGACTACCTTACTCGAAAGATTCGCACAGATCAATGAAACTTCACTGCTACAAAACACTAATTAGACCAACCATTCTAATGTATGGTCGTTAAATCTGTTTCAATGTAAGTGTCAACGCCACGGAAAAATTAAGAATCATTGAAAGAAAATACATCACAGCATGTTTAGGAATATATAGATTGCCAGAATTGAAATTTAGCAAATATAGCAAATCACAAGCTATACGAAGAGCCCAAATTAATCCATATCGATTCTTCATTCTTAAATTAGTCAGACCACTGGTCAAAGATACACAAAATAATCATAAACTTCATCGTCGCCCACAATCTATAGTCAAACCCGTTATACCATAAACACATTCAAAAAACAGGTTATTTCCCCCCGGAATCCTTCACCTGTTTAGATAGCGTGAAATTAATCCAAAACAATAATAACTTAGCATTATTCTATCACTACAGCAGAAACGTAATAATAAAAAATACTGTACGATAGCGACATAGACCATAAGGATAGCAATATAAGACTTATGTATAAATTGTCAACCGTAGATTTAAGTGAGACACTCAAAGACAATAAAGATAAATATAGGTGGCTAACCACCGTAGAAAATTAAATTATAGCGATAAGAAAACCGTATGTTTAGTTAGTAAATGAACCAAAGATTGTAAGCAAAGATCACAAAAGAACAATGCAAATGTCACGTAAACTTGAGGGTTAGACGATAAAATAAAATAGCTGAGTCGTAACACAACTATTAATTTTGTTTTCATTAATCTTTATTATGAATTCAGCAATCACAATGAAATACACACTGAATTAACACACACAAATCACAATTCACTCCAATCACCTTATGTAAAACTTAGTTACACTGATACGTTAAGTACGCGACTGTTATAAGGATAGAGACCGGTAAAGATATGTTGACTATTCTAAGGATACGGAATAAGTGAAGTTTTACTGACGATACTGTGTCTGGGGAAAGCTAGGGATGGGTGTGTCTAAGGACACGGGACTATCGGACTTGTTGATGATAATTTTGGTTAAGGAAGTGAGGGTAGTAGACATCTTTCTCCGATTGGATAATAAGACGGTTGGTGGACCAGGAAGGGTTTTAGCCGCCCTCGTGAGAAAGTTGCTAACGCAACATACCAGACGCGAGGAAAACCTACTTTCCCTGTTAACCCGTAGTAAACAATAAACGTAAAAGGAAATCTAAGACAAGAGATACTCGCTTGGCCTGAAGGACCTTAACTATGAAAATTCCAAGACCGCTGGTGGGTACTTAGGACTACTGAGGGCACGCGCCAAGAATGTGCAGACATCTGGGCGCCATCCTGCCCGCGGTGTGTGGCCTGGTCTCTGATGTGAATTGACGTTATACAAACACAGTTAAATTAAGAAAATGTTCCCTGCAATTGTGTAATCATATATACGTAATTATATATCTCATACGTTTATTCTCTTTCTTCCCCCTCCTAAAATGTCAGCGATCCATAATACAATATCGGGCCTCCCTATACTAGTTTGTAAGTTCATAGTCTAAGGAATGGTTACATTGTAAGTCAATAAATGGTAGTATGAAGTGCAACGTTTATGTGAGCACCTATACTAGGCGTACATTACGCAAACATTAAAAACTTCCCACAAGCTGAGACCCTCAACTCATAAATCAAATTCTTTTTATTTTTGATTCATTGTGGTAAATGAAATCATTTACCAACATATTTGTCACACTTTTCACATTCAGATAAGACCAACCACGATATAATTTGGAGCATATTTGCTTACTGAGTAAATGATAATTAAATACATATCAATAAGTAAATCTAACATCACAAATATATTAGTAAAAGTTTAATTTTGGAAAAGTTAGAAATAAAAAAGTTTTACTTTTGATTCAGCACATAGATACATTGTCTCCGCGCTATCTGCCACTGGACCATATTACACCACCACAAAATATCCCGAAGTTCTTGTTGGACTCAACGGGTATAACATCGCATATACTTTGCATATTTACTGCATAGACCTCCGCAGTTTATTTAATTTTTTATAATCATTGTAACAAAAGTTAGTGTTATAATTTCATTTTATTGCAGCATAAGTCCAGTTTTTGTGTGTGCAATAAAATATTGTTATACCACTATCACCAGGAACGATGTGTAAAAGTACACTTACAAGAAAAGATAAAAATTTATTTCACAGTTATACTTAAATGTGGCATAAAGAGTAATATCTGAAAGAAAATTTCAGAAACATTGATTTCCAGAATTATTTCATTACTTTCCACATACAGTTGTCAATATCCACAGTTGGCTGAATCCCACATGTAGAGTGTAATAAAAGAAGAACAAGACAATACGATAAAATGTTGTAAGAAGCAAGAAATTCTAACAGTGAAATAAATAAAAAAAAACAGAAAAAGATAAAACACATAATAGGAAACTACAACGGAACAAAGAAATCTCAAGAAAGTAGACAGTTACAACTAAAATGGTAGAGGAAAGAAACACAAGAGGAAAATTAGAAAAACACATCATAAACAGCAAAATGGCAACAAAAGACAAAGAATAGATAACAACAAGTATAAACAAAGGAAATATAGTTGTGAACACAGGGAATAAAGGCATGAAATTTGAAATCCTGAAAAAGATAGATATGTTTAGGGAAATGAGAAATTTTTTTTTTTTTTATTTATTTGTTGAAATTACAATCAATTCTCGCGTTGAGAAGAAATGAGAAATATGAAAGACAAATTAAAGGAGATAAGAAAGGCAAATAATATATTTAGTTACACCTAATACAAGATGTTAAGCTAGAGAAAAATAACGGGAGATAAGGAAATAAAATGGATAGAAAAAAGAAGAAAACTTGAAACTACAAGATAAGATAGATGAACTCGAAGGGATGACGATAAATTAAAAGTGATAAATGAAGCGGAATATATTGAAGAGATAAAAACAAAACACCATTAAAAGCTGCTACAGTTATACTTTCAGACCAGAAGAATAAGATGAGAGTATAAGTAAATGAAAAGATATGGAACATTTAAGGACATTAGATATAGCATTGCAAAGAAAGGACAAGATCATACATGATCTATCACAAACGCTATCATACTTTGAGAAAAATATATTTTTTATCTTTCTTAAAATCCTTTTTAAGAAGGAAAAATGATTTGAAACAAGAACAAAAGAAACTTTCAATCATTTTTCTTGCCTTAAATCGCAGTGTAAAAATAAAGATGAAAAAAATGTTATAGCGGATTGTAAAGACAATACAATGAACGAGCATACCTTGTTGTCGCGAATTGAAACGTTGCTCGTCACCGTGTGTGTCTGATTTGACGTGCAACGCATTTCCTTGCGGAAGTTGAATTAAAATTAAATTTTTTATGAATAAAACATATATAATAATATTGTTAATAAGTTTTAAATTAGAATAAAAAATAGATAAAAATAGGATAAATATATATATATATATATATATATATATATATATATATATATTAATATAAATTTTATTAAAAAATTATAGTTTAAGTAAAAATATTTTATTTACAATAAAAAGATTAATTATTAATTAAAATTTTAATAAAAAAATAATTTAATATAAATTAATTATATTTAAATAAATATATATATATAAAAAAATTGTGTGTTATATATATATATATATAATGTGTGTGTGTTATTATTAAATGTTGAATCATTAAAATTAAATTATATGGCGGCTTTTCATTCTTATTAGAGAAACTTGTAGTTTAATTTGATAATCCACGATAAGATAAACTGAAGTAGATGTTTATGTATTGTTGTATATTATTATATAAAATTAATTTTAATAAAAATTTAATAAAAAATTTTAATTCAAATCAAAATGTAGTATATTTAAGAATTTATGAGTTATAATAAATTTAATTTTTTAATAATTATATTTTAATATTAACTTGAAAGAGGATTCAAAAGTAAAATTAATAAATTAATTAATTTGAAAATAGTTTTGAAAAGTGTACAAATTGCCCGTCAATTTCATTTGTGGAATAAGTCGTAACATAGTAAAAATATTGGAAAATGTTCTTAGATAAAAAATTAGTTTTTATAATATTTCATTTTTAATGAAAATTATTTAAATTGAATTTTTTTTTAAGATAATAAATTTAATATTTTAGTTTAAAATTTATTAAATTATATTTTTGTAAAGTTGTATAATAAATAATTGTTAAAGTAATAATTTATGAAATAATATAATGATTTATAGATTTAGTAATGTGAATGAAATTTTAAAGAATTAAATAAGTAAAATAAATTTTGTACCTTTTGTATCAGGGTTAATATAATTTAATAATTTTATTATTCTCGAAAGAAAAAGAGTTAAATATATAATTATGTTTTTGTTGAATAAAAAATTATAATATATATTTAGAAATTAAATGTTAATCGATTTTTTTATATCTAGTTTTTTTTAAATGAATTTAATTAATATATAAAAAATATAAAAAATTTATTTTATAATTTTTTTTATTTTCATATAAAAAATTTATGGGATAATCTATAAATTTAAATATATAATTGAATTATTATTATTATTTAAGAATTTATATTATAATTATATTGATTTAGTAATAATTTTTATTAATAAATACTTAATAATTTAATGATTTTATTTTAAAAATTTAAGAAATTTATATAAAATTGAATAATATATATTTATTAAAAAAAAATAATTTATAAATTATTTAAATTAAGTATAATGATTATATTAGTAATATTTTATGTTTAAAATTTTTATTTTTTAATAAATTTTGAAATATATATATATATAAGGAATTAGGCAAATTAAATATATTCACCTGTTTATCAAAAACATGGCTTATTGATTTTAATTTTAAGTCTATCTGCCCAATGATTTAATTATTTAATGGCTGCAGTATAATTGACTGTACAAAGGTAGCATAATCAATTGTTTTTTAATTAAAAACTAGAATGAAAGAATTAATGAGATATATACTGTCTCATATATATATATATATATATATATATATATATATATTATATATATATATATATATATATATATATATATATATATATATATATATATATATATATATATATATATATATATATAATTAATTTAAATTTTTAGTAAAAATGCTAAAATATATTTATGGGACGATAAGACCCTATAGAATTTTATATTTATATATATTAGATTTTAAATTTTTTAAATATAAATATTTAATTGGGAGGATTAGTAAATTCATAAAACTTTATTTTAAATATAAACTTTAATTAAAGAATAATTAATGATCTTGTATTATAAATTGAAAGAATAAATTACCTTAGGGATAACAGCGTAATATCTTTTTAAAGATCATATTAATAAAGATGATTGCGACCTCGATGTTGAATTAAGATAAATTTTAAATGCAGAAGTTTAATAATTAAGTTTGTTCGACTTTTAAAATCTTACATGATTTGAGTTCAAATCGACGTGAGTCAGATTGGTTTCTATCTATAAAAATAAATAAATTATTTGTACGAAGGGACTATAATTTTTAATTAAATTATATTATTAATTTTAATTAATAATTTTGATTATATTAGCAAATTAGTGCATTAAATTTAGAATTTAAATAAATTATAACAAAATTATAATATATAATTTTTTTTTTAATTTTTTATTAATAATATTTATAATTTTGATTAGAGTGGCTTTTTTAACTTTATTTGAGCGTAAAATATTAGGTTATATTCAATTACGAAATGTCCAAATAAATTAATAATTAAAGGTTTATTTCAACCTTTTAGAGATGCTTTAAAATTGATATCAAAGGAATTTTTTTTTTAATTTTAATAATTTATATTTATATAGTCCAATAATTATATTTTTTTTATCATTAATATTATGATTTATTTATCCTTGAATATATTCTTTTTTTTTATTGATTATAGAATTACTTTTTTAATATTAATTTTGAGATTAATGGTTTATCCAATTATAATAATTGGTTGAGTGTCTTTATGTAATTATTCAATTTTAGGTTCATTACGTTCAGTTTCTCAAATAATTTCATTTCAAATTTTATTATTTTTGGTTTTTTTTTTACTAATAATTTTAATTGAGAATTACTCTTTATTTATATTTATAAAATTTCAATATAATATATATATTTTTTTTATATATCCTTTATATATTATTTTTATAATTAGAGCATTAATTGATTTAAATCGAGTTTCATTTGATTTGATTGAAGGTGAATCAGAATTAGTTTCTCGAGTTAATGTTGAATATTATAGAAGATTATTTGTATTAATTTTTTTATCTGAATATTTAAATGTTATATTTATAAGATTATTATTAACAATAATGTTTTTTGGATTAAATTGATGATCATTTAGTTTTATTTTAGTTTATTTATTTCATTTAATTTTATTAATTATAATTCGTGGTGTATTACCTCGTATTCGATATGATAAATTAATAATAATATGTTGGGTTGAATTATTAGTGTTAATTTTAATATATTTAATATTAATTTATTTAATAAAAGAATTTATTGTTTCGATAGTATTTTAATTTGTATTTTAAAAAATATTTAATTTTTAATAAAATTTTTTTATAATAAATTATTATTAATTTTAAATTAATTTCATTAATTTAAAAATTATAAAAATTTATATGTATATATATATAGATTAAGTTTTTAATTATTATATTTAAATATATAAAAGTTTGTTTATATAAATTTAATTAATTAAAAAATTAATTTTATTTTAAAAATTATATTTAAATATGTGTGTGTGTGTGTATTTTATATATATATTTAAATATGTGTGTATATTAATAAATTTGTATCTATTTATATAAATATATTAATATTATTAGTAAGTTTGTGTTTATATATATATATAAATATAAATAAGTAAATTTGTGTGTGTGTATTTAAATATATTAAATATATATACATAAATTTGTGTATTTAAATTTTATAATATTTATATATATGTATTTATAGATATTATATATATATAAATTAAATTTTTTATTTTTTATTTATAGGTTTTATTAAATAAATTATAAATTTATTAGATAAATCTAAAATTTAAAAAAAATGTAAATATAATTAATTTTGGTTTAAATTAAATATATTATTTATGTTTAATAATTATAATAATTTAATTATATAATTAAATTTTAATTTATAATTAGATAATTGTTTATTTAAAGTTAATAGAAAACTTTATTTCTATAATATGATTTCAAGTCATATACTTATTCAAGTTTATTAACTAATTATTTTTTTTTAATAATATATCTCAAATATTATTTATAAAAATGATAAAATTAAATATATAAAATATACTGATGTAAATAATATATTTAAATTTGTATATGGATATTCAATTATTTGTTTTCCTAATCAAGTAAGTATAATAAAAATGTTAATAAATCATCAATAAAAAATTTTATTTATAAAATAAAATGTATTATTTTTTAAATTATTTAAATTAATTAATGGAATTAAATATAAAATAAAAATTGATATAAAAAGTATAATTACTCCTCCTAATTTATTTGGAATTGTTCGTAGAATTGAATATGCAAATAGAGAATATCATTCAGGTTTAATATGAATTGGTGTAATTATTGGATTTGCTATTTTAAAATTATCTGGATCACCTAAGATGTAAGGTATTTGTAAGTTAATTAATGTAAATAAAATGAAGTTAAATAAAATATGTAAATAAATAATGAAAAAATAAAACGATGCACCGTTTATATTAATTAATCGAATTAATCATCCTGAGTTTATATCTTTTATAATATTTGAAATTCTATAAAATGCAATAATAATATTTGGACAATAATGTATTGATAAAAATAATCCTGAGATAATTTGAATTATTAAAAATATTCCAAGTATTGATCCAAAATTTCATAAGTAATTAATATTAATTGGAGTAGGTAAATTAATAAATGATATTGGTAAATTTATTATATGAATTTTATAAATTGATGAAATTACTTTTTTCATTTTTTTGCTCGTAAGTTTTTGTTTTTAATATAACAAATTTTTGTTATAATAAATAATATAATAATTAAGAAAATAATAAATATTAAAAGAATATAATAGTTGGGATTTAAATATAATGTTTTAATATTATAAATTTTATTATTTTTGTAATAATTAAAATTTAATATTTTGATATTTATATCATAATGATTAATTAAGAATAAAAAAGTTAATATTAAAATTAAATTTGTAAAAAATAAATTTAAATAATTGGTTTTGTAAATGGTTTATTAATTAAACTAATAAAATAAGAAAATAAAATTAAAATTCCTCTAATAAAAATAATTAATAAGATATATAAGTTTAATGAAATTATTTGTTTATATGTTAATGATATTTATTTTTATAAAAATAATATAAAAAATTGAATATAATATTTGTTTTAAAGGTGATATAAAGGTATTTAAATAGAAATAATTTAAAATTAAAATTAAATTAATATTTAAATTTATAAATAAAAGGAATAATAGAATTATAAAAGTTTTCATTAATAATAAATTAATATATTAAAATTATCTATAGTTATATTAATATTTTTAAATTTGCAATTTACAAAATTAATGTTTTTATTAAACTATATATCTAATATATAAATTTAACCAAAAATAGTTTAAATAAAAACAATAATTTTGGGAATTATAGATATTGTTATAAAATTTTTTTGAAATTTATTGTATTAAGAAATTTAATTTTTTTAAGTTGGTTAATATTAAATTTATTTTAGAATTTATTATTTTGAATTTTGTTTTAATAATTTTAGTTATTTTATTAAATAATAATATTTATTTTTTTAATTTTTTAATTGGGTTGGAATATTTAATTTCAATTATTTTATTTTATATAATTTTAATTGATTTTAATAGATGAATTTATTTAATTTATTCTGTATGTGAAGGAGTTATAGGTCTATCATTATTAGTTAGAATAAATTATGAATTTGGTCATCAAAAAATTAATATTATAAATTTAATTTAAAAATGAATGAGGTTACAATTGTAATTGTTATTATTATCTTATTTAAGTTTATAAATTTTTATATTTTAAGAAATTTAATATTTTTATTGAGATTAAATATTTCAATAAATATAAATTGATTAAAATGAGTTAATTTAGTTGGAGGTTTAGGAAATAATTATTATTCTAATTATTTAATTTTATTTAATATTAATTTTTATAATTAAAATTAATATTTATAATAATAAATAATTATATAATAAATTTAATATATTTAAGAGAAGATTATATTATAATTAGAGTTATATTAATTAATTTATAAATAATATTAATTTTAAGAAAATTTATTCTTAATTTATTTTTTTATCATTTAAATATTAATTTAATTTATATTTATAAATATTTTGTATTTAAAATAATTTTATTAGGATTAATATTTTCAATATTAATATTAAATATTAATTTTTTTAAAAAAAGTAAGATATTTATTAAAAGATTTTTTATAATAGAATTTTTTATAAGTTTATAATAAATCAATTAATAAATAAAATAATTTATTATGAATTTTATTTTGAGAAAGGTTTATTAGAAAAATTTATAGGAAAAATTATAAGATATATTTGTGATATATTAGAAATAAATTTTATATTTAAAATTTCTTTATTATTATTATTATATTTATATTTATTAATATTAATGATATTAATTTAATTTAAATTATATTCATATATTAAATAAAAAGAAAAAAAATTTGTTTATTTGTAGTATATAAGTAGCTTATATTAGAGCATTAGATTGAAAATATTAGGGAAATTTTTTTAAATTTTTAAATAATATTTATTATATATATATATATATATGAATTTAAATTTTAAATATTATTATTAATAATAAATTCTAAGAAATAATGATATTTTAAATCAATTATTAAAGTTAGAAGCATTATTGAATTATTTCTATTTACAATTAATTTTTTATTTATTAATAATTTTATATTGAAAGTATAATGTTTTATTTAAACTATATAAATTAAATTAAATTTTAAATTTTGTATAATTTTTAAAATAATTTTTTTATATAATATTTATATATATATATATTAATAAATTGGAATATTAAATTCAATTATTTTATTAACAATAAAATGCCTCTAATTTGGCTTCAATTTAAAATTTATTTTATTTAATATATAAATTTAAATTTATATAAGAAGTAAAATTTACTTTTAATTTCGACTTAAAGATTGATTTATTTTTTAAATCCTTATATATATATATATATATATATATATATATATATATATATATATATATATATATATATATATATATATATATATATATATATATATTAAAATATTTAATTAGAATAATCTAAAATATTCAATTTAAATAATTACATGATCATTCTATTAATAAAGAAAAAAATAATATTAAAAATAAAAAAATTATTAAAATAAATAAATATAAAAAATTTAATGTTTTGATATATGAAATTAAAGGAATTAGTAAAATAATTTCTACATCAAAAATTAAAAATGTTAATGAAATTAAATAAAATGGTAATGAAAATGGAATATTTATTTTTGTGATTGGATTAAATCCACATTCATAAGGTAAGTTTTCTTCTATGTTAAATTTTTTATATATTGATAAAACTTTATTTAATAAAAAAATAATTATTAAAATTATAAAAATTAATAAATAATAAATTATATTAATTAAATATATTAATTTAATATTAAATTTTTTAATTGGAAATTAAATGTAATTTAATTATACTATATATTTAAAATTTAATTTAATTTATAATGATATAATAAAATATGTAAATGAATAATCAAATTACATCAACAAAATGTCAATATCAAATAGCAAATTCAAAATTAATATGATGAATTGTTGAAAAATGATTTTTTATTATTCGAATTAAAGAATATAATAAAAATAATGTTCCAATTAAGACATGAATACCATGAGAACCAGTGGATAAAAAAAAAAAAAAAAAAAAAATAGATCCAAAAATTCTATCATTAATACAGAAGAATGAATTATAATATTCAAAAATTTGTATAAAATTAAAATAAAATCCTAAAAAAATTGTTGATATTAATATTGATATTCTTGATTTAAATTTGTTATTTAATATATTATAATGTCTTAATGTTACTGAAAATCCTGATATAATTAAAATAATTGAGTTTAATAAAGGGATTTCAAATGGATTAAAAAATTTAATTATTTTAGGTGGTCATATTAAATTAATTTCAATTGAAGGAGAAATTGAATTATGGAAGAATGTTCAAAAAGATGAAATAAAAAAAAAATAGTTCAGAAATAATAAATATAATTATTCTAAATTTTATTATTGATAAAATATAAAAAGAATGTATTCCTTGAAATGTTCTTTCTCGAATAATATCTCGGAATCATATTATTGTTGATAAAATTAAAATTAATAAATTTAAGATTATAATTAATAAATTATTTAAAGAAATTCATAAAATTGTTCTTAATAATATATTTATAGTATTAAAAGAGACAATAATTGGTCATGGTCTAATAGTAACAATATGAAAAGGAAAGTTTTTTTTCATTAATTTGATTCAGAAAAATATAATGTTAATAAAATTGAGAATACATAAGCTTGAATTAAAGCTATTGAAATTTCTAGAATTAATAATATATTTTGAATTATTAAAGTTAATGGTGATAAAATAATGAAGTTTATTATAAAATTTCTTAGTAAAATAAGAATAAGATGTCCTGAAATTAAATTTGCTGAAAGACGAATTGATAATGTTCAAGGGCGAATAAAAAGTCTAATAAGTTCAATAATTACTATAAAATTTATTAAAAATTTTGGAGAATTTAATGGTACTAAATGTCTTAAAGTTTTTATAGGAAAATTAATAATTGAGTAAATTAGAAATCTTAATCATAAAGATAATGCTATTGATAGATTAAATATTAAATGTCTTGTTGATGTAAAGATATAAGGAATTAATCTAAATAAATTTAATATTATAATATGAATTATAATTCTTAAGAATCAAAAAATATTTATTGAATATTTATTAGTTATCATTATTTTAAATTCATTAAATAAATATTCAATAAATAATTTAAAAATTATTAAAATTCGTGAAGGAATTAATCAATATGAATTTGGAAATAAAATAATTGGTAAAATTATAAAAATTCAATTTAATTGAATATAATTATTAATTGAAGGATCAAACATTTCAAATAAATTGTTTATCATAATCATTTTCATTTTTTAATTAAATTATTTTTATTATTATTATTATTTATATTATAAATATTTTTTATGATAATATATAATAAAAATGAATTTCTTAAAATTATAATAGTAAATAAACATATTAAACATATTATAAAGATAACTAATCAATTAATAGGTATTATTTGTGGTATTCATTAGAAGTAAATTTTAATTACTATAATTGATTTAAAAGATCAATTCTTTATTTCAGACATCTAATGATAGAAAAATAATAATAAAATATTAATTTTAGAATGATAATCTAAAGTTATTTAAATTAACTAATTTTTCAAATTTTATTTTTAATTCAATTTATAAATAATTCATAAGAAGTTCTTTCTAATATAATAGGTATAAATCTATGATTTATTCCACAAATTTCAGAGCATTGTCCAAAATAAATTCCTGGACGGATACAAAATAAATTTAATTGATTAATTCGACCAGGAATAGCATCTACTTTAATTCCTAATGATGGAATAGTTCATGAATGAATAACATCTAATGAAGAAATAATTATTCGTATAGAAATTTTAAATGGAATAATTAATCGATTATCAGTTTCTAATAATCGAAATTGATTTATTAGTTCATAATTTAATATATATGAATCAAATTCATAATTATTAAATTCTGGATATTCATAAGATCAATATCATTGATGGCCAATAGCTTTAATAGAAAAAATCAATATCATTGATGGCCAATAGCTTTAATAGAAAAATGAGGATTTACAATTTCATCGATATAATATAAAATTTTTAAAGATGGAAAACAAATAATTATTAAAATAATTATAGGAGATAAAGTTCAAATAATTTCAATTGTATGATTTTTTAAAAGAGTTAGATTTAAATAATTATTATATATAAAATCTATAATAAAAAATGTTGTTAAAGAAATAATAATAATTATTATTATTATAGTTAAATTATGAAAGGAAATTAAATTATCAGAATAAAAAGAATTTGAATCTTGAAATGTAAATATATTTCATGTAGAAATTTTTAATAATTAAAATTTATTTGAATTTGAAATTCATTATATAATTTTATTAAATTAATTTATTAATAAAAGATAAAAATCTTTATAATTGAATTTTAAATTCAAAGCACTAATCTGCCATATTAATAATTATATATATATATATATTATTTATTAATAAATTTTTAAATTTTAATTATTAAAAATATTTTTAATTTTATTATTTATAATTAAAGGAATTTCAATTAGTGAATGATCTAAGGGAGGATAATTGTTTAATCATTCTAAAGAAGATTGATGAAATTTAAATATAACTAATCGTTTTGAAATTAATCTTTCAAAAATAATAAAAATGAAAAATAATATTCTATTTATTGAAATTATTGCTCCAATTGATGAAATTAAATTTCAACAATAATAAGAATCAGGATAATCTGAATATCGTCGTGGTATAGATATTAAGCCTAAAAAATGTTGAGGGAAAAAAGTTATATTTACACCAATAAATATTATAATAAATTGAATTTTTAATCATTTTTGATTTAATATTAGACCTGTAATTATTGGGTATCAATGAATAAATCTAGTAATAATAACAAAAACTGCTCCTATTGATAGTACATAATGAAAATGTCCTATTACATAATAAGTATCATGTAAAATAATATCAATTGATGAATTAGATAATATTACTCCTGTTAATCCTCCAATTGTAAATATTAAAATAAAACCAATAGATCAAATGATTGTAATATTAAAATTTATTTTTGAACCATGATAAGTTGCTAATCATCTAAATACTTTAATTCCTGTAGGAACAGCAATAATTATTGTTGCTGATGTAAAATAAGCTCGAGTATCAACATCTAATCCAACGGTAAATATATGATGAGCTCATACAATAAATCCTAGGAATCCAATTCCTAATATAGCATAAATTATTCGTATTCCAGGATGACTAAGTTCTATTCGAATTAATAATCTTATTGAAGATCCAATTATTCCTGATCATATTGCAAAAATAAAATATATTATTCCAATGTTTTTATGATTAGTTGATATTAATCATTTTTTTTATTAAGATTTATAAATATAAAATTTATATAATTAATTTTGAAGATTAATAGTTTATTTAACATGAAATCTTAAATATTAATTTAATATAAATTAATTAATTAAATGTTTAATTATAATTATAATAATTTTAATTTAATTAAATTAAATAAAATTTTAAAAATTAATTTAAAAATTTTTAAATAATAAAGTATTATGTCTGAAAAAGAAATAAACTGTAAATTTATTTAGAAAAATTAAAAATTTTTTAATACTATTTTAAAATTTATTTTATAATATTTAATATAGTTTAAGAAAAATATTAAATTGCAAATTTAAAGATTAAATTAATAATATTTGTATTAAATTAAATAAAATAAATATAAAAGAAAAAATAAAATTGTAATTAGAATGTAGATTTTTATATGAAAAATTTCAAAATGTATAATTATTTTACTAAATTTAAATTTTAATAAAATATATTTTAGTAAAATGAAATAATTTCATATTATAATTATTCTTGTTAATAATAACAAAATTATTAAATTGTTTCTTAAATTTAAATTTAAATTATAAATAAATTCTCATTTGAATATAAATGAAAAAAATAATGGTAAAGAGGAATATATAAATAATAAAATATGAATATATTGAAAAATTTCTAAAATTTAAATTATTTACATTATAAAAATTAAAAAAATATATTAAAGTTGAAAATATACATAAATAAATTAGAATTAATAATATGAATAAGTTTTCATTAGTATGAAGAATAAAATAAAAAAATAATGAATTAAAAATTGATGAACATCCAAATAATTTTTTTATAGAGAAGTTGTATATTTGTATATAAAGCAATGAATGTATTATTAATAAATAAAGTAAGAATTAGATATGGTGTAATGAAAGTTATTGAAGAAAAAAAATAAATTGGAATAAATTTTATAAATGTTGAAATAATTAAAATTTGATTTCATGAAGATATATTATAAATATAAATTATTCAAAAACAAAACGGAAATAAACCAATTTTTAAAAATATAGATAAATTTATTAGAAAATTAATTATATAATTTTTAAAAATAAAAATTTGTGTATAATTTAAAGAAATAATAATAATAATTAATAATCTTGGAATTGATGATATTATAAAATATATGATTCTAACAATTTTATTATTTGATTTAATATTAATTATTCTAATTAAAATAATTGTTGAAAATTCTATTGATAATCATTTAATGTAAATTCTTGATGAATTTAATATAATAAAAAATAAAATAATTACTGATAAATAAGAGAATATATATATTTTATTATAAAAAATAATTTTTTTTTTTTTTTTTTTTTTTTTTTTTTTTTTTTTTTTTTTTTGAAAAAATTAAATATTGTATATAAAAATAAAATTTATATAGAAAAATTTCTATTAGTTTTTAACTTATTATATAAATAGTAATAGTATAATTTAATTATATACATAAATATTTTATCAAAATATATCTTTTATCAGACATATTACTTATATTTTTATATTTTATATAAAACTTTTTGAATTTATCGATAGGGTATGAACCTATAAGCTTAATTTAGCTTATTATATAGTTTATAAATTTAATTTTTAAAATATAATTAAATTTATTAAATTGTAATTTAATAATAATTTTAGAATTATATAGTTAATTTATAGGAATAAAAATTATTCAATTATTTATAAAAAGTTAGATATATTTTAAAAATTACTATTAAATGCAATTTAATTATTATATTTTTTTATTAGCTAATACCCAAATTGTTAATAATTAATTGATATATATATATATATATATATATAATAAGTAACAGCGGTCAGTTTGTGAAAAGTGCTCGTTAACAAATCTTAAATTACAACGAAACGAAATTGTTCAACACCTTAAAATTGAAAATTACCGAACTAAGTAGGAAAAAGGCCACAATGTTTGTAGAACCTCGATAAGTGTTCGCCGAGACAGTTTCGACATCTGGACTACGTCGGACAGTTTACGACGGATATCCGTCACATAAAAGGGGTAGAAAATAACGTAGCCGATACTCTATCTCGCATCGAAGCGATCGGAAAACCAATAGATCACCATACGCTAGCTGCAGCGCAAGAAAAGGATAGCGAGCTACGCAAAATTATCAATGCTGGCTCGAGCGCGTTGCAGCTGAGAAAAGTACGATTTCCCGATCACAACGTCGAGTTATACTGCGATATTAAAACCGAGACCGTGCGACCGTACGTACCGGAACCGTTACGCCGCACCGTATTCCAAGCGCTACATGGACTTTCCCACCCGGGGATGCGAGCTACGCGAAAATTGGTAGCGACGCGCTTCGTCTGGCCGTCGGTAAATAAAGATTGCCGAACGTGGACACGACAATGCATACCGTGTCAGCGCAACAAAGTCACCAGACACGTATCCTCGCCCGTCGGAACGTTCGGAACGCTAGCGGTTGCTCGGCGTCAAACATTTGCGTACAACGGCCTACCATCCAGCGTCTAACGGGATGGTAGAACGCCTACACAGACAATTAAAGGCGGCGATCAAATGCCACGACACGAGCAACTGGGTCGGAATTCTCCCGATCGTCTTATTAGGTATAAGAACCGCGATAAAGGAGGACCTAAACGCAACGGCGGCCGAAATGATTTACGGCACCGGCATACGTCTGCCGGCGGAATTCTTTTTGCCAACTAGTCAACGGGCCAACTTGGAATACGCGAACCGGCTGAGAGAACGCATGGAGAGGGTCAGACCACACCCGATTACTCGCCACGGCGAAAAGAAAATTTTCGTCTTCAAGGAATTAGAGACGTCGCCATACGTATTCGTGCGCCACGACGCGATTGGAGGACCATTACTACAGCCACCGTACGATGCACCGTATAAAGTCATACAGAGAGGTGATAAGACATATACGGTAAAAATAAATAATCGCGACGTAACGGTTTCCATAGATCGCTTGAAGCCTGCGTTTGTCATTCCCGAAGACCTCGAACAAAGGTCCGCCGAGACTCGCAACGTGCTAATTCCGGTAGACCAAACGAATGTCCGCGACGAAAGCAGGGCGAACGCCAATAACCAAACGACAAACGGAGAAAATACCCGGAATAGATACGTTACGCGGTCTGGGCGAAGAGTCCGATTTCCCGATCGGTTTCAGGCAGGTTTCGGATAAGTGTTAAGAACCGGCCAACGCGCACGCTACTTCGTAATATCCATATATTCTTTTATTTACGTAGCGTTATCACTGGTAAGGGGGTACTGTGGCGACAAGGACTATGGAACTTTCCAACGGCTCCGCGATACAAAGCGCTACGCTACGCCGTCGAAACGCGACACGACGCACTCAATCTGTCATCGATATCTTCACGCTCCTTCAGCCGAATTTCTCTTCAGCCGAAGGGCATACAGGCGCCAGCCACGAGGGCACTTATAACGAACGCACGTCAGTGGGGATGATGATATCGATGGGCAATGGAAAAAGAATCAGTTCGGTCGAAAAAATAAGCACATTCGACCACGAGCCGTGAGACGCGAAAGACGAAAAGAAACGGGTACGCTTTTATCGAGAAATCAACCGAACGACGCTATTGTTTATCGACGTTAAGAATCAGCCGATGTTATTTGCATTATTGGTTAAATATCACCTAGTGTACTTCAGTACCTATTACACCATTCCACCTCATATTCAAGAGATAAAAACAAAACACCATTAAAAGCTGTAACAGTTATACTTTCAGACCAGAAGAATAAGATGAGAGTATAAGTAAATGAAAAGATATGGAACATTTAAGGACACTAGATATAGCATTGCAAAGAAAGGACAAGATCATACATGATCTATCACAAACGCTATCATACTTTGAGAAAAATATATTTTTTATCTTTCTTAAAATCCTTTTTAAGAAGGAAAAATGATTTGAAACAAGAACAAAAGAAACTTTCAATCATTTTTCTTGCCTTAAATCGCAGTGTAAAAATAAAGATGAAAAAAATGTTATAGCGGATTGTAAAGACAATACAATGAACGAGCATACCTTGTTGTCGCGAATTGAAACGTTGCTCGTCACCGTGCGTGTCTGATTTGACGTGTAAGACATTTCCTTGCGGAAGTTGACCCTCTAGTTGTTGGCGCGAGGTTCGCCGCTAACGGTTGCTGCGATGCTGATGATGATGTGATCATGTGTATCACTGTATGATTTACTGCTGTATCTCTGTTCACTTGATCGTCCAATGCTCGTGATCCGGCTCGAAGGACCAAATGTTACGACCGTTCGCGTAGAGACGCGATCGCGAGGGAAACGTGTGAGCGGGAGACGTAAATTTTTGCTACGATTATGATAATCGACGCCGCGAATTAGTCGTTCCCCTGTTTCGTTTAGAATAACAGAGATAGTTCAAATGATTTTAACTTTGAATTAACACAGTTAATATAAACGTGTATATTTAACGATATTTAAAGTTATAATGAATACGTCACAAATGATTTAACGATGATACAATTAGTTTGTTACAGTAATTTGACCCGATTTTATGATATTTCTCGATGTATTCGTTAGACTAAGCGACTTTGATTTTATTCGTCTGAACCTTTCGATGCATCCCGTTTGAATTCTCATTTGCCACTGACTGCCCTTCCATTTGGTCCTTTGTCTTCTCTGGAAGACGACCCCCACTACGCTCGGATCACGCCACCGTTCGCGCCTATGATCACGTATACCAGCTTCTTTCTTTATGCGGATAAAATAACGCACCGAAGGCGAATAGATGTTTCTGGAACTCGCTGCTTGACGACAACTATGCGTTTATCGCTACTTTGTGTATATCTCGACGGTCATGTAAGACGATCTGTTTGCGACGGTTAGGAACACGGCCTACAGTAAGCCTTGGGGCGTAATAAACGGAGAGAATAAAATTTTAATTAAAATTAAATTTTTTATAAATAAAATATATATAATAATATTGTTAATAAGTTTTAAATTAGAATAAAAAATTGATAAAAATAGGATAAAAGATATATAAATATTAATATAAATTTTATTAAAAAATTTTAGTTTTTATTAAAAAATTAGTAAATAAAAATATTTTATTTACAATAAAAAGATTAATTATTAATTAAAATTTTAATAAAAAATATATATATATGTGTGTGCGTGTGTGTGTGTGTACGATTACCATAGAACCGGACAAGTAACCGTGGTAATTAGATACTCGAGAAACTAATGACAATGATCCTAGGTTCAATAACGAACCCGCGGACAACGGGACGGTAGCCGTACGCACTCGCAAAGATCTAAGTCGGATTCTGTGTTAATAGTCGCTGGCGTTAATCTCTTTTTTTGTCGATGAGACCGCAAGAGAGAATGACTTTCCGACCCGGTGATACCCCAGAGGAAAACTATGACGGGGTGTGTCTAAGGACACGAGATCATCGGATTCGTCGGGGACATCCTACGTTCGGAAAGTAAGAGAAATTGAAGTTGCTGCTAATTGGCCAATCTCCATATCGGTAGTTAGAAAAGGATGCTAGCTGCCCTTGAGGGAGGGTTGCTAGTGGGAGACGTCGTTCGTGGAAAAATAGGTCTCTCCTGTCTTCCCGTAACTGGGACAAAGACTGTGTATCTGTTGAAGGATTTTAGGTAACTAGATATTAGTGTTTATGACGGTCCTCGGGCTAGCCGATCACGTACTGTGGAGACGCGTCGACATTTGGTAAACATCCTGCCCGGAGAATAGGATCTGCGTGTGGCGAGCTACGGGACAGAAACCGTTGGAATGTTTACTGCCACGTGCCGCTACAAATCTTTCTTTTAAGGAGAGCTATAGGAATACTCAATGCCTTTGTTAGATGGAGAGTTCGTCCCGTTGACCGCGGGCACGTTCGGCGACTAATTGTCGCCTTGAGCCCAAGCTCATTGTCACAAGTCTCAAACAAATACAATTGGTTAGAATGACGGCAAATCGTTTAGTTACAACTGTAGATTTTAATTACAACGTTTTTATGGATTTTCCCGAGGTTTCAGAGGGAAGGCACCGGTGTCCTCTTATCTCCGACATATAGATTATTTATATATATATATGAGTGTATATGTGTGTATAAAATATTTTAAAGAATTAATTATTAATTAAAATTTTAATAAAAAAATAATTTAATATAAATTAATAATATTTTAATAAATATTTTAATATATATATATATTAAAATATATATATTAATATATATTATTATAATATATATATTTATATATATATAATTATATATATATATATATATATTAATTTTTGAAAATTATTGTATTAAGAAATTTAATTTTTTTAAGTTGGTTAATATTAAATTTATTTTAGAATTTATTATTTTGAATTTTGTTTTAATAATTTTAGTTATTTTATTAAATAATAATATTTATTTTTTTAATTTTTTAATTGGGTTGGAATATTTAATTTCAATTATTTTATTTTATATAATTTTAATTGATTTTAATAGATGAATTTATTTAATTTATTCTGTATGTGAAGGAGTTATAGGTCTATCATTATTAGTTAGAATAAATTATGAATTTGGTCATCAAAAAATTAATATTATAAATTTAATTTAAAAATGAATGAGGTTACAATTGTAATTGTTATTATTATCTTATTTAAGTTTATAAATTTTTATATTTTAAGAAATTTAATATTTTTATTGAGATTAAATATTTCAATAAATATAAATTGATTAAAATGAGTTAATTTAGTTGGAGGTTTAGGAAATAATTATTATTCTAATTATTTAATTTTATTTAATATTAATTTTTATAATTAAAATTAATATTTATAATAATAAATAATTATATAATAAATTTAATATATTTAAGAGAAGATTATATTATAATTAGAGTTATATTAATTAATTTATAAATAATATTAATTTTAAGAAAATTTATTCTTAATTTATTTTTTTATCATTTAAATATTAATTTAATTTATATTTATAAATATTTTGTATTTAAAATAATTTTATTAGGATTAATATTTTCAATATTAATATTAAATATTAATTTTTTTAAAAAAAGTAAGATATTTATTAAAAGATTTTTTATAATAGAATTTTTTTATAAGTTTATAATAAATCAATTAATAAATAAAATAATTTATTATGAATTTTATTTTGAGAAAGGTTTATTAGAAAAATTTATAGGAAAAATTATAAGATATATTTGTGATATATTAGAAATAAATTTTATATTTAAAATTTCTTTATTATTATTATTATTATATTTATATTTATTAATATTAATGATATTAATTTAATTTAAATTATATTCATATATTAAATAAAAAGAAAAAAAATTTGTTTATTTATAGTATATAAGTAGCTTATATTAGAGCATTAGATTGAAAATATTAGGGAAATTTTTTTAAATTTTTAAATAATATTTATTATATATATATATATATATATATATATATATGAATTTAAATTTTAAATATTATTATTAATAATAAATTCTAAGAAATAATGATATTTTAAATCAATTATTAAAGTTAGAAGCTTTATTGAATTATTTCTATTTACAATTAATTTTTTATTTATTAATAATTTTATATTGAAAGTATAATGTTTTATTTAAACTATATAAATTAAATTAAATTTTAAATTTTGTATAATTTTTAAAATAATTTTTTTTATATAATATTTATATATATATATTAATAAATTGGAATATTAAATTCAATTATTTTATTAACAATAAAATGCCTCTAATTTGGCTTCAATTTAAAATTTATTTTATTTAATATATAAATTTAAATTTATATAAGAAGTAAAATTTACTTTTAATTTCGACTTAAAGATTGATTTATTTTTTAAATCCTTATATATATATATATATATATATATATATATATATATATATATTAAAATATTTAATTAGAATAATCTAAAATATTCAATTTAAATAATTACATGATCATTCTATTAATAAAGAAAAAAATAATATTAAAAATAAAAAAATTATTAAAATAAATAAATATAAAAAATTTAATGTTTTGATATATGAAATTAAAGGAATTAGTAAAATAATTTCTACATCAAAAATTAAAAATGTTAATGAAATTAAATAAAATGGTAATGAAAATGGAATATTTATTTTTGTGATTGGATTAAATCCACATTCATAAGGTAAGTTTTCTTCTATGTTAAATTTTTTATATATTGATAAAAATTTATTTAATAAAAAAATAATTATTAAAATTATAAAAATTAATAAATAATAAATTATATTAATTAAATATATTAATTTAATATTAAATTTTTTAATTGGAAATTAAATGTAATTTAATTATACTATATATTTAAAATTTAATTTAATTTATAATGATATAATAAAATATGTAAATGAATAATCAAATTACATCAACAAAATGTCAAAACAAGAGAACTTTTATCGAGACGGAACCTACCAGAAAAATGGGAAGAAGTTGTACAACGAGAGGGGGATTACATTTTTTCATGAAACTGAAAGGTATGTAAACGATCTTAACATATATAAACTCTCGAAAAACGGCACGAACTTATGGGATGACCTAATAATTAAACAACTATAAATATATCAAAAGGTTATAATAAAAGAATGTAATAGAATATCTAATGTCCGTACTTGTAAATACAACGAAAAACGTAACGTGTAGATTGCAGATGTTTATGAATGTAAAATTTGCGAAAAGCATATGAAAGTTATACACATAAAATATACAAATATTGATATATGCACGAAAACTATGCGTATATGCACAAAGATATGTACAATTTATGAGTAATATGTCTAATATTGATTTATTAACGTTATGTGAATTGATACAAAAGGATATTTAAGAATTTCGTTTTAAATAAAAATCTATTTATGACAACGCTCCAAAATTCGCATTACGATAAATTACGATAAATTATAAATTGCTTTTCCGTATCTGCAGCACTCGAATTGTACAAGTAATGTGTGCGTTTGAGGGCCCGACCTTTTGGTCGACCGCGCCATACCTGCAGTAAAAACGCATACTGGCTTCGCATTTAGATGTTCACGTTCGACTTGGGAATGACGCGCATAGATGGTCGGCGCGCGACTTGCCCTCTCCTTGCGGATCATTGGACAAGTTAAACCTACCCTTTCGGGCGACAGCTCGCTTAGCTGGCGCCACGCGATACCTGCCACCATATAGCTCGGTCCCAGCAGGTTGGCTCTCCAGCCGATTATTCCTGCTCGGCAACCATTTTGTATGCTTACCGCTTGCACCGACGGTCACAGGTTTCCTCTCCAGCTCGCACGCTTTGTGCTTTTTTCTGCGCCCTGGTTCTTCGTTACTGTTGTTTTCTTGGTTCTATCTTGTTTATTGTTCTATCTTCGATCCAGTGTTCTGTTTGTTGTATCCGTTTATTTCTTCGTTGCGATTCTTTGTTTGGTTGTTGTTGTTGTCTCTATAAACTTGAAATATAAATGCAATTTCCTTTTAAATACAATAACGAGGTTTATTCAATTTCGATAACATTGTATTAGTAAGATATCGAAGCTAGCAACTTTTCGTTGAAGTTTATTTTATATTTCTTAAATTATTCGGGTAAAGATAACTCCACACTGACGGCCTATTGTCCACAGACAGATGTCGTAGTAATCGGCGGACAATGTCTGTCAGTGAAACTTAAGGCGCGTACGGGCAGACTACAGGCGTCTGTAGACATTGCCTGCCGACAACACATGCCAAAACATGTATATAAACTGCCTGCAAGCAACGTCGCTTGTCCACTAGAAGTTTGCCGGGTATCACTGCGTATCGATGAGTCGAAGATGCCTTGGAGATGCAACACACGGATCGTTTAAATCTACCTGTAATCAAATCAAGCTAGCCTAAAAAAAGACAAATTCAACATTAAATTGTATCGGACATTTTGCTACAATTTGCTCAACTGATAGAAATCATGCTCAGGAACAAATATATGTCTTTGCTAACTTTCTAAATATATGTAGACGACGTTTTAAATTGCTAGTAGTTGAAACAAACAATATGATATATTTTTGAGTGATCTATAAGGATTTACAGGCCCACTGGGAAATCTTATTAGTGTTCTCTTGCACTATGTATTAAAGCGCATCAACACCGATAGAAGCACTGTACACGCGATATCGTCGCAGTGTCTCCTGAAAATCGGCGATAAGTCGCTCGAAACTTTACTGGAAACATTTCTCCATGTTCTACTGACAATCACATAGCATGTGTCATTGCTGGAATTTGATAAATTTGGTTGAGAACACGAAAGAATTTTCCGTTTACAGTAAAGCAAGGGACTATCGAGTTGGAACAGTTCGTGTTTGAAAATAGCGTTCTATGCTAAAATAGCGGTGGAAATTATACTACATGTAAAAGTGAGTCATAAAAACAAATACAATTTTCTTATTTTCTATCTTTTTTACTTTTATCGCAAGTTTGATTTCTATACATATAACTGTTTTCAATTTAAGGAGGAACTTATTTTCTTCAGGGCTTTTCATACAAATTTGAAAAATAACTGTTGTTTTTGATCCCTTATCTCTATCTTTATCCTTCTATTTTTGTGAGACTGTATCGGTTATTTATTCTTAATATTTACAATCCGAAGTCTAATTTATGTGCCGTATTAATTTTCTGTGAATAATTTAGAGATACGTAAAATCTTGCTATATATATATATACTGTTTGGTACCTATTAGAAGTGCGTTCGATCTAATGTGGAAAATTCTTAATTTTAATAAAATAGTTTCAAATTGCTAAGGCTGGGGCAAACTAAGAAGTTTCTGGAATATACAGGGTAGTAAGTCGCTTCGCAGATATGTGTACATCGGGACAATATGTTACATATGTAATCCCTTACACAGTTTCATATTATCTTGTAAAATAATCATTCTTCTTTTAATATCAGTTGGTTTTTGTATTTTTATTTCATTTATCTCATAGATTATAATTCCTTTAGGAAATTTTTGCAAAAATTTTCGCAGGAAATTTTCAGAAAACCTTATTCCTGAACAAAATTTGTTTTGTACTACGAACTGTCGCATTTAAATAAGAAAAATTCTATTTATGTAATTTTGTTATTAAGCTTGTTCATATCTAACTTCAAATTATCTGTAGCTTGTTTATAATTAATTAAGTTTGAAATGTTTGTTTGTTAGTTATTACAAAAGGGTCATAGCTAAGTTTTTGAGTTGTGCTCAGGTTATTATAACTTCAGTTATTATGCTCTGAGCGTCATGTTGTTTCTTAATAAAATTCTTTAGTCTCAATAAACAATTTTCTCTGTTCGTAAAGATGGTGGTTGTTTATTTTAAGAATTTTGTTCTTAATTCCAAATATTGCGGACATTCTTTTATTATGCATTAGTTGGTATCCAATCTTCTTGGATAGGACGTATTGCATATTCCATTTCTATTTGTTTTATATTTTATCCTGTTTCCTAGACTCACTGCACAATCACGTTTGTCTCTCTGCTAATCTAACTTGTACTATTATTCTTTTAGTTATTAACAATAATTTCATATCTAAGCAACTCACTTCAATTATGTTTTCTGAGACGTTAGTATATTTATATACTTCACCGTTGATAATCCTGTAGATTATTCTATTCTCACCGTTTATTACGCCCCAAGGCTTACTGTAGGCCGTGTTCCTAACCGTCGCAAACAGATCGTCTTACATGACCGTCGAGATATACACAAAGTAGCGATAAACGCATAGTTGTCGTCAAGCAGCGAGTTCCAGAAACATCTATTCGCCTTCGGTGCGTTATTTTATCCGCATAAAGAAGCTGGTATACGTGATCATAGGCGCGAACGGTGGCGTGATCCGAGCGTAGTGGGGGTCGTCTTCCAGAGAAGACAACGAAAAGGATCGATGAGTAATCGGTCCCTTCTGAAGAGTCAAACGTTATAAATTGCTTAGTCTAACGAATTCATTGAGAGATATCGCAAAGTCGGGTCGAATTCCTATAACATATCAACTGTATTTATCGCTAAATAATTTGTGACGTTTTTATTATTACATTCATTATTTTTAAATATACAAGCTATATTAACCTGTTAATGCAGTGTTAAATTCATTGAACCACCCCTATTATCGTAACAGAAATCAGGGGATCGGTCAGTTCGTGGCGTCGGTTATCTAATTGCAACGGGAATTTACTACTCCCGTTGACGTGCTTTCTCGCGATCGCGTCTCTCCGCGAATGCTCGAATAAACACGGATTGTTTTTTAACTAAACATATTCATACCCTGTTTTCTCAAAATCGAAAGCTTAAAACATCCGTTCTTACTGATGTTATTTCAATTATATTTATATCGCGTTATTTCAATTATCTAATATATTTTTTACTTTTTTCATGTAAAATCATCATTTTACCAATTGTACCATAATTATTAGGAAGCTCTGTTAGAATTTAATCTTGGAATTGAGATTAATAATCTGTGGGACACAATGTTTGTGTTGAAACAATATAATGTGATATTTATTAAACAATTATTACAGGAATTATAAGTGTGTGTGTTCTGGAATGTAGACAGTTGGCTAGTTATTCACAGACTGACTGGCTTAGTGACCCATGGCCCTTGAAAGGGTTTTGAACCCCACTCTCTACGCAGTAATGAGTGTGACCTGTGTGGGTGTCTGTGTGTCGTCACATGTGCCACAGAACCTTCTAGTAGCTTTTCGACGTGCCCATCGGGAATGTTCCATCCATATTCCTACGCTTCTTCCGCCGAATTCTCGAAAGAGCATGCACGTGCTAGCCGCCGTGGTACATCTCACGAACGCACGCTAATGTGGATATCGCTGAACAACGAAGGAAAGAATCCGTTCGATCAATCACCTCATCTGTATGCGATTAATATCGTTGTATTCCAACAAACTCTGAACAATAACTTAAACACGAAACTGTAATTTGTGTCTTTGTAATTTGCAACGTTGTTAAAATTTTGTATCTCCCTTTGCAAATGCAAATAATTTAAATGAAAAAATACATGGTTTTTAAATCGTTTCTCTTATATTCGTAATAATAATTTCGTTCTACAGTGAATGCATCTATTATTCAACGACGTGATTTTCGGTTGTTTATTGGAAAGTTACAATGCTGCTGATCTATAGAATTAGTACTGACTGTTATAGTAATATGCACAGCGAGTCATTTGTAATAAATTGTAATTACTTGTAATGTATATCGATTGTAATTACTTGTAAACCACTCAATTCAGAAATGCATACATATGTGGCGGCACTCGACAGCACAAATACGACAACTCGACACTAACTAATACCAGACAACGGTAGCGCAGTAGTTAGCGCCTCGAGTTACGAACGTTCGGGATCTGGGTTCTTAAATCCCGGCGACCGTAGTCCGATTTTTCTTCCACGATTCTTAAATGAAAAGAAAATACAGCAGTACCCTAGCAGCGACATCTACAGCCAGCAGCTACAATTATCATTTGTGTCTTTGTTCTCTCCTAAAGGCCGTCCAAGGGACTTGAGAATGCAAAGAAGAAGTGCTGCAAGAACATAACAAATATATTTACAAACCAAAACCAATTCATTACAACGCTCATCCTTCAATTACATCCTCCGTCGCGAAAATCCTCCGCTTCCTTTCTGTCAATCCATCTTGCCCATATGTGGTTCCATAGCTGCTGAATCTTATATAGACAAACAACAACTTGAGTAAGCAAGGGGGATGGATGTAGAGCCGACAAATAAAGGAAAAGGAGAGAGAAGTGTTTCGTCCTTGAGTTTATCATATTGTGGTGGCCGGGGTATTCAACGCTATGTCCTCGATTCGCTCTAAGTACTCAGGTTCTAGACACCCTTGGAGGGCGGTGGATTTTTCTTCATCGCCCGCGATGCTCGCCGCCGCGAGCTATCTCTCTAGTAAGGAGAACCATAGCACTATCTTCTAGGGCATCGTCAAAGGCACGCGGACTACTTCACTGGTCGTAACTGTTTTATTCTTGTTTGACATATCGTTAGCGCGCCCGGAATCACGATCATTGAAATCTCATTAGCTCGATCACGTCGGGGTCACTTACACCTCACATATTTCAAATAAAATCTGCATAATTCTGAAGGAAACACAACTACATTTGGGTTATCTTGTTTTCACAGAAACCTGAGAATTGCTCAGAGTATTTTAATAAAATATTCAACTACTTTAAAACGCAAAAAATAGTTTATTGTATGGAATATATAGAGTGGTTCACGCAATTGTTTCGGCATAATTGGAAAATTCGAAATGTGTAGCTTTAAAAATATTGCAGAGGAAAAATCGGATTCGTCGAGGACAACCTTCGTTCAGAAAGTAAAGGAATTGGTCAATTTGTATGTCGGTGGTTAGAAAAGGATGCTAGCCGCTCTCGAGAGAAAGTCTCTAGTGGGAGACGTCGTTCGTTAAAAAATAGGCGTTTCGACCGTTCGCGGAGAGACGCGATCGCGAGATAGCACGTCAACGAGAGTTGTAAGTTCCCGTTACGATTAAATAATCGACGCCACGAACTGATCGATCCCCTTATTTCGATTATGATAATAAGGGTAGTTCAAAGAAATTCCACAGAATTAACACAAATAAATTAATGTTTATTTCAACAACTTATTAACTAGAAAGATATAAATGGAACAAAGAAAATGTAACTGCGTTTTGGTTGATAAGTAATGCGCGACATACCACATGTGTTGACGGTTCGACTTCTCGAAAAGTTCTGAACGCCTTTCGATTTTTTTCGTTTTTTCTGGAAGGCGACCCCCACTACGTTCGGATCACGCCACATTCTTTTACGCGAGGTAAAATACGGGCCACGAGTCGACGTTTCTGGAAGTCGCCCTGCTTAATGAACCACGCGCTTGCCACTACAATGTTTGTTTGCCGGGCAGACACGACGATCCGTCTGCGACATTATAGTGCCGCGATCGACAGTTAAGAATATGACCTATGGTAAGCCGCATGGCGTAACAATAGGTTTCCCCTATCTTCCCGTAGTTGGGACAAAGACTGTTTGTCTGTTTGAAGGACTTTAGTTTCCTAAGAGTTCTGCCGAATATCAATGGTCCGCCTGGCTTGGCGCGCAGGCTCTATTACAATGTTTGGGAACCCATCGTGACATATGGTGCGCCTGTGTGAGCTGATGCAATGAACTATGAGAAGAACAGGAAGATTATAAAACGGACCCAACGTACTGCCCTGTGCATTACATTTACAGCCTACCGCACTGTATCTCATGCGGTGCTTTGTGTATTGACCGGCAACTTACCGATCAACATTAAAGCTAGGATGTTGAAAGAATCATACGAGAGAATGAAGATTTATAAGAGCTTAGCTGTTGAAGGTGAAGTGATCGATAGATACATCATGTTAAAAGAAGAACTGGATGACATAAGGAAGAAAGCAATAATGGAGTGACAAGCGGAATAGGGCATTTACAAAGAGGACAACTTTACTAGGAAGTTGATAGGTAATGCGTCTATATTCGCCAAGAAAAGGAGAGACATCGATTACTTTACGATGCAAATGTTAATGGGGCATGGTATCTTCAACAGCTACAGAAAGAGGATCGGTAAGGGGGTCGACACTAAGTGTAGAGATTGTGGTGACCCGAACGACGATGCAGAACACGTCCTGTTCGTGTGTCCTAAATGGACCTAATGAACATAACGATCGAACTCGAGAATTTCCTGGATCTCCGGATAAGTGTGGTCAACTTGGTGGACACCGTGGTTACCAAGGACGAATACTGGACAAAGCTCAAAGCGTTCTGCAAATCGATAATAAATTACAGAAGAGAAATGGAAATGGCTATGGGGTCAGCGAACAGGAGGAGCGGTACCAGTATGCAACGTTAAATATTCGGAGACGCGGTTAATGACAACCCTGATGAATGCTGATCGGCTATGCCAGGGTTGTCCGTGTCTAATCAAATAAAGGATCGAGGGGTTTTTAGGGCGTATGGCGATGTCACCTTCCGAGTCCTACATAACCCAGAGACGCGGATCTCTCTGGGTACGCGTAATAGCATTTTTCCCTCTTCACGCAAAAAAACCGGTTCATCTAACAAATTTTTGTTTCATGACGACGGTGTCCTCGAGATAAGGACTCATGGTAACTACAACTGCCGTACATTCTCTACTATTCTCCTCGATAGGAACATGAAGAGATCCGTTCCTTCTTTCAACTACGATCGGATTTGCAAAGTCGGATTAAGACTGATCAATTACTTTGTCTTGCCGCATTTCTATATCTACTTTAAACACCTCCTGGTGTCTATTACAATCTTTTTCCTCTACTTTACGAATAGAAGCATTTCCGTCCTTTATGTTTAATTCGACGGTATTCAGGAAGTATGTGCCAATTATGAACGAGTGTTGCATCAAGGTATCTGAAACTACATGTATCGTTACAACGTACGACTCATCATCTATCACAATATTCGTCGAAAATTCTTCGAGTGTACAATTTCTTCCGGACCCGATACCAATTTTCACATACTGATTCGCTCTCATTAAAGTTAGTTCGCTACCGGTATCGGTATTGTCGCATTTCGATACGATGTGTCCGTACTCTCTACACTTAAAGCACTTGGGTCCTCTCGACCTATTCGGGCACTCTGCACACTCATATTCTTCGTCGCCGCAATTGTAACATCTCGTCTTCTTCATATCTCCAGATTGACTGGGCATCCTGCTCCTTTCAATTTTGGCTAGCTTCACAAGCAATTTTGCTCTGCGATAATTCTGTTCCTCGTACATGATTAATCTCTTCTTCAATTCTTTAATGGATGTAGTAGACTTATTGTTTTCTTCATCTACTATTCCTTCTACAATATGCTCCACTTTCGCCTCCTCTTCCATATCAACATGGCTGGCTATTTCCAGCATGCGGTACATATTCAAGCATGCGGTACAATTTATATTCTAGAGAAAAATGGCGCGCCCGGGCGAATAGATGGCGTTATACGCAATGATCCCAATTGAACTGAAAAGTCGTTATGTATTAAGGGACTTGTGTGTAGAGGATGGTTAATCGTGAGATTTTTTAGACGAGATTGCCCGTTGTAGAAACCGTCAAGTATATTTTAAAATGATTAAATAAATAAGAACAGATAATGTTCGCAAAGACGCTCGTATTAACGGATTCGCTAAGACAGTGTATAACCGCTCGCTCATAACTCGTTAGTAACTGATCAATACTCGGTAGATAGTCGGTAGAGTCATAGGACGTGGCGGATCGAGAGCGACTCGTGTTGTTGTGCCTCGGAACACGGACATCGCCTTGACGCACGAAACATATCGATAGGTAAACTCCGGACAAAACAAAGTCACCGTTATGGGCAATCGTCGATCTAAGATGAATTCAAATTTTCCGACTCCCCCCCCCCCCCCCCCAGTATAAATAAACGGACGTGATCGCGAGTTTGTATATACCGAGTACCTACGAATTATCGATCAATATCTACGAGTTATTATCCGAGTCATCCGAGTTATAGTTATCGAGTTTTTCGCAAGCGACCATACCCTAGCTTCGCGAATACATTTGTACGAGCGTCTCTCGACGGTATTTATATTTATTCGTATTTATTTTATTTATTCTAAATATATTTGAGGCGTTGCAGCAGCAATTTCTCGTATTCTCTAAATTATTGATCCTCACACGATCCACTACATGATCGATAACTCTTTACGATTGCGTCCGTTTAAACTGGTACAGTATAAACTGGTCGGAGGAGAATCGGAAAATTCAAATTCGTCTTCGTTCGACAGTTGCACGAAGCGGCAACATAGTTTTGTCCGGAGTTTATTTATTGCTACATTATGTATGTCCTAACGATATTGATACTCCGAGGCAAAAAAACAACATAATTTGAATTGTCCTCTAGCTCATGTACCGCTACATGTACTTTCAAGGAGCAAAACTGGCACAGTCCCGCTTGTGACGCGAGACGGAGATTATCGTTTCCCTTACTTTAACGCATTTTGCCATTGAAAGACACGAATTTCTGTGACTTGTTTTATCTCTGTTATAAAAGTTGATATTTACAATTTTGTAGTTTTTATGCAAACGTAAAAGGTAAGTAAATATTAATAAATATTATAATAATATAATATAGTACTGTATAATAATATTAATAAATGCTTCGCTATTTACTTGTTTTATTTCCATTAAAGTATATTGTATTTTTCATTAGAGTACTTTCACTTTTATTTGGTGTAATAATAAACATATACGTTAATATTCATTGACATTAGTGTAATTGTAAGCTTCACTGTAAATTTAATAAAATTGATAAGAACGGTATTGTTAACAGTGTATATATTTGTAATTAAACTAGATTTTATTCTCAACGTTATTTCATTATTTTATTATTGTTTCATATAAATATTTTTTTTGAAAAATAATTTACATATGCTTCTAAGTTAAGTGTTTGTATTAATTGTTACATATGTCATAATTTCAAGCACAATATTAAATTATGGTGTGTATTATTAAAAAGTATAGTTTAATGTATATATTAAATACTTATGTAGTATCGTTGAGCTGTGCTCAGCGCTGTAGAGGTCGCTGTTGGGTACGGCCGCTCTTTTCCTCATTTTTTGTACCGTGGAAGAAAAATCGGACTCCTACGTTCGTAACCTAAGGCGCTAACCACTTCGTCGTCCGACACTAGTTAGTGTCGAGTGGTGCTATTTAACTATCGAGTACCACCACAGGCCCTTCTTTCCACGATACTACACTTATAAAGAATTTATTTGTAGATATATCGATTGTAGGAATATCGGTACTACATCAAAGAATCGGATGAAAGCACTAATTACCAAAGATATATTGAATATACGTTGCTTCGGTGTTAAAAAATCTGTTAACGACCATTTTGGAGATACTTTGCTCAAACACCACAACCTGGCCCTTCAACTTCAACTACGCCGAAAGTTTTGAAGAGCCGAGCAAAAAAAGAGGGTTGAAGGAAAGCTGCAATTAATATTAAAAAACAACAGTCAATGTTACTTGTTGCAAAATTACGAAGGCCATTAATTCGTGACGATGACAGTAATGTAAATGTTTGTATCATATTATGATGAAATTTAATATCTTTAATCTTACCCCAAATCTCATGTTACTGATCAATACTAACCTTTATATATAGTATCTAATAATGATACCTAAAAGATATCGGTTAATTAATATGTTGAAATCTAATCGCTTAATGTATGTACATTGTGCATATAAATTCTATTATAACGTAATTAAATATATCCTACATTTTTAGAGGAAACGTGAAAACCGATCTAAAAAAAAAGGAAAAGTGCTAGAAGTAGCTCAGAAGAAGAAATAACACAAAGCCCTACAAAACATAGTAAATGAGAAAAGTGTTTTAAGCGAAACAATTTCAAGGAAGATCGCGGGTACTTCACAGACACATTCACTATAAGAGAAGATGCAATACAGCCAGAAAAGTGTTCAATGACAACAAGAAATAGTAATAGAAAGAGAACTTTTTCACAGAGTGAAAACACGAAGATGCATCAGCTAAAAGAAGAAGATGAGTCATTCCCTGAAGTGAAAAAGTTTCAAGCAAATATTCAGAAACAAGAAATTAAAAAGCGGCAAAACAGATCTATGACATTGTGTTTCGATCGCGGAGAGACGCGATCGCTAGGAAGCACGCCAACGGGAGTCGTAAATTCCCGTCACGATTAGATAATCGACGCCACGAAATGATCGATCCCCTATTTCGATTAGGATAATAGAGGTGGTTAATTGAATATGACACTGATGTAACAAGGTGTGAATGACAGTTTATTCCAACAACTTTGTGAAGAAGATAGTTACGCTGGTGCGTATGTATAAGATAAGTGACTGACTGATCTTCGGGTGTAGACCCGGTCGAAGGATGTTGTATGTTTGAAGGTTGAAGAATCAGTGATGTTCGGTGACGATGCTGTAGCGGAGGAAAGCTAAGGATGCGTATGTCCAGCGCACGGGACCATCGGATTTGTTGTTAATTGGTTAAACGAAGGTTGGTGGACTAGGAAGGGTCTTAGCTGCTCTCGATAGAAAGTTGTTATTAGGAAGCATCGTACGTGGGAAAACCCAACTTTCCCTTGTCAAGCCGTGGTAGACAATAATCTTTAGAAATGATTCAGAAAACAGATGTTTGTTGGGTCTGAAGGACCTTAGCAAGCAAATTAGTGGGATTTATGACGGGTGCTTAAGGTTATTGAGAGTACGCCGTAAGAATGAGCGGACATCTGGGGCCTGTCTGGCCCGCGGTGTATGGCCGGGTCCAGGTAGAGTGTTGCACGACGCAACATATTGAGTGAAGATGAAATACAACCATCTTCGGAGGAAGAGAGAATGCTCTATTCGATCCATTTGAACAGGCAGGCACGGACACTTCAAAACTTGTTCAACTAGGATAACTAGAACGAAAACACGAGAACAAAACACTAGAGCTATTGCATGAACAAAAGCTTTGAAAAATGCAAACATTGCAGAGGAAGCGATTGCATATAAATCCGCTGCGTTAAATGTGCAGTTACACTCCCCACTGACCAGTGCACTAAATCACCGGAAACCCCAACGAAGTGCATCCACTGTCAAGGTGACCATTCTGCTAACTACAAAGGCCGCTCAGCCTACAAAACCTTATGTATAAATAAGTATCCCAAGCTTAGAGCCAAAGAGACAACCAATCAAATACCCAGTCTTCCGAAATTCACTACTACTTCAATCTCCTATACTACTCCCAAACAGTACAAGGAAATCAAAATAATCCAAATAACCACAGGGTCCATTCTCAAAATAATGTCTCCAATTCATAAAACACAGACAACGTCTCTAGTGTCACTGTGGCCCCGGGAATGCAGCAATAGGATAATCATATCTCACATACCTTAGCCATCGAAACAGTAACTAAGCAGTAACAGGATCCCTATGTGACCGGCATCCAACGATAACCCCTCCACAGGAGCCAACCCCTTGATATAAAAAAACCTCCCAAGTCAGTACTCGACATTCTATTCTGTTCTGTTATAACATTCTGTATCGTTACTTTGTCAGTTTCTAATAAATTTTGTAATAACGATCATAATTGGAATACGAATCTATTAAGGAAATTCAAGGATTTGGTAATACAAATAATTGACTATATTTCACACACAACAGCTATACATCTATATTACGCTCTGAAGAACGTCTTGCACGCACGCTTGTCGCCAACCGACTATCCAGAATCTTTTAACGGCTGTCTTTTGTCTCAACTAAGACCTGGACGCCCTCTGACCCTTACACACACACTCTCATGTACAGTGTAAATGTATCACTTCCCTAACAATTTTTATGATTAGATTTAAATTATTAATATTTGTATTTTTAGTAATATTAATTAGTTCTTTTATTTAATTATATAGAATTAGATATATAAATTTAAATAATAAATATTTAATTAATCGTTTTTATTATTTAATATTAATGTTTTTAATATCAATAATTTTTTAAATTTTGAGACCTAATATATTAACTTTATTATTAGGATGAGATGGTCTGGGTTTAATTTCTTATTGTTTAATTATTTATTATCAAAAATTTTTATCATTTAATTCAGGAATAATTATAGTAATTTTAAATCGTTTAGGTGATTCTAGTTTATTAATAATTATTTCTTTTTTAGTAATTTTTGGTACATGAAATTTAATTTTATATAAAATAGATTTATTCATTTTATTAATGTTCTTTTTAATAGTATTTACAAAAAGTGCACAATTAATATTTATGATGTGATTACCAGCTGCAATAATTACTCCTACTTCTGTGTCTTCATTAGTTCATTCATCAACTTTAGATACTGCTGGAATTTATTTATTAATCAATTATGAGATAATAATTGATTTTAAATATAAAAGATTCATTTTAATAATTTCAAGAATAACAATATTAGTTTCAGGAGTTATAGCTAATTTTGAAATAGATTTTAAGAAGATTATTGCTTTATCAACATTAAGTCAATTAGGTCTTATAATAAGAATTTATTCTTTAGGAATAACAGATTTAACATTTTTACATTTATTTATTCATGCATTTTTTAAATCTATAATATTTATGTGTGTTGGAAGATTTATTCATTATATAAATGGTATTCAGAATTTTCGTTTTTATTCTGGTATATTTTATTTATATCCAATAAAAGGATTATTAATAATATTTTCATTATTAATATTATGTGGATTTCCGTTTTTAGTAGGATTTTATTCTAAAGATTTAATTGTTGAATATTATTTTTTAAATATGAAAAGAATTTTTAGTACAATAAATTTAATTTTTGGAACAATTTTTACAGTATCATATTCTTTTCGTACAATATTTATAATAATGGGAAATAATTATATAATAAATTTAATTTATTTAAATGAGGATTGTATTATAGCTGGAATTATATCAGTAATTTTAATAATTATATTAATTTTAAGAAAATTTATTTTTAATTTTTTCTTTTATCAATTAAATATTAATTTAATTTATAGTTATAAATATCTTGTATTTAAGCTAATATTATTAGGATTAATATTTTTAGTATTAATATTAAATATTTATTTGAAAAAAATTAATATTTATCAAAAGATTTTTTATAATAGAATTTTTTTATAAGTCTATAATGAGTTATTTAACAAATAAAATAATTTATTATGAATTTTATTTTGAAAAATGTTTAGTTGAAACATTTACAGGAAAGATTATAGGATATGTTTGTGATTTATTAGAAATACATTTTAGATTAAAAATTTCTTATTTATTATTAATATATATTTATTTATTAATATTAATAATAATAATTTGATTATAAATATATTTATAATTAATTATTTAATTATTATTACTAATTTATATTTAAATTAAATAAAGAGAAAGATGAACTTGTTTAATTTAAATAGCTTATACATTTAGAGCATAATATTGAAAATATTAGGGAAATTTAAAAAATTTTTGAATATTAAAAAAAAATATATTTAAAAATATTAATATGTATGTCGGATTAGCACTGGGAGTAGGATTGTGGGCGTCAAATGAATCTTCACGGGAATTAGCCATTGGTACGGTACACGCAGGTGTAGTTTATTACAATAATAGAGTTATTACAGTCTTGACAATTGATCACGACAATTGGCACTCGCGACACTAGTGACGATGGTCTCAGGCCCGATAACGAATCCGCGGCCAACGGGATCACAAAAGAACGTGTCGGAGATGAAAGGAAAACCGGAGCCTTCCCTTTGCAATTTTGCGAGAGTCTTCTGGTGCTTTAGCCTGGGTTTTGTCATAGCTGTAATTAAGCAATTGTTGTCATTTGTAATTGTTCGATATATGTGATGGCGAGGGTGGGTTCGAGGTGGCAGCTGGTCGCCGAGCGTAGCCGCGGTCACGGGATAAACGTTTTGCCTGACGAAGGTGTGGATCGGTTGTATTGTTCTCCCTAGAAATCACATAGAATTGTACTTTGGAGATGTCGATATAATGGGACACACGTTGTATTAGGAATCAGACTCCAGACAGAGGCTGCCTAGCAACGACGTTTGGATCTTTCTCGATGCTTCCAAAGAGTATACAACAAACTCTTGGCAGAGTCTGCCTAGCAGCGGCGATTGGAAGCTTCTCGATGCCTCCAGCGAGCATATAACGAACAAAATGCAGTCGTACAGCGAAAAAGATTTTCATCAGATATTCATTCGTGTGATCGCCTTGGAAAGTGATACATCGAGCAATTTACCGAGTGCCTCCGCAATCGTATTTTTTTTTGTGTTTAAATTATTCTACGCATAGTAAAGAGTTATCCCGTTGACCGTGGATTCGTTTGGAATCATTAGTTAAACTTATCATTTGTTAATCTTATCATTCATTAAACTCAATATTCATAATATTTTGTAAAATCTTGTATATTCGCGTAAATATAATCTCTGTTTCATAAAACGATGGCTAATTCAAACGAAGAATCGTTACACGCCTTAAATTCTAATGTTAACCCGACATACACACACACACACACACACACACACACACACACACACACACACACGCACGCACGCACGCACGCACGCACGCACGCACGCACGCACGCACGCACGCACGCGCGCGCGCGCGCACACACACACACACACACACACACACACACACACACACATAATATTTTAAAATATTAATAAAAAATAATAATATTACTATAAATATTTAATTATCTATAAAATTAAATTATAAAATATTAATACTTAAATATTCTACCCTTTATTTTTAAATTGTTTAATATACAATTTTTTTATTTTGAAAAAATGGAAATTACTATAATATAAATTGTATAATATATAATTTAAAAATTTTTTATTTATTATATATATATATTAAATTATAAAATATAAAAAATTTTAATTATATATTAATATAAATAAAAAATATTAATGATATTATAAGATTAAAAATATTACAAATTTTAAGATTGTATTTTTAATATTAATAAAAAAATATTAATAATATTACTATAAATATTTTATTTATAATATTTAAATAAATATAATTATTAAATTATAAAAATATTAAAAATTTTTAAATTATATTTTATAGTTATATATAAATTATATAGTCCTAATAAAAAGATATTAATAATATTATTATACATATTTTATTTATAATACTTATATAAATATAGTAATTATTATTATTATTAAATTATAAAAATATTAAAAATTTTAATTTAATATATATATATTATTTATTCATTAATACGTTCATGCTGTAATACACGAACATATGCGTTACTCTGCTACTCACGATGCATCGTAACAAGTATGCATTTTTGTATGAAAAACCGTTTATTTTCATTTTATGTTCGTTTTTAAAGTCAGATGCGATACGAAATAACGTCAGTGTTGTTTTCTGGCTGCTCGCGAACATATGATATCTATTCCATTTTCAAATTGATTTTATCTACACGTTAAAGCGAGCTGTGGAATAAATCAAACTTGCTCGAGCCTGCTTGAATCTCTGTATCATTGTATCATAATGTGAGAACTTTCAAAAGCCTAAATCTTGGCAGTCTGACGATCGAGAATATTGCTATCGGAAGAATCGCTCTCATCCGTAAACAAGATATTTCCAAGGATTGCGTTATAATTTTCTTAGCGGCTAACCATCGAATATTCGTCAAACGACATAATTTCGCACACGGCGAACCTTATAACGTACACCTTTTTGGCGTATTATTTTTCCCACTTTTTTTTTTTTTTTTTTTTTTTTATTAACGTGGAGGACACCAGGTCGCTTCTGGGAAAAAGCGGCGTGGTAGTGGCGGACGCCAACGGACTAAAACCTCCATGATGACCGTCCCGGCAGCGATCTAGAGGGGCCCGGGAACTGGTGTGAGGGATACACCCCCCCCCCCGCGCTCAATACACCCCCTAATGGAGCGATATGCGGCCACGTCACACCGCGCCTCGTCGCCGGAGCCGCCGTGCCAGACAGTCCGGTTCCCCTGCCGGGCTGATTTGCTGCCCCGGGGCGCTGAGTTGCCAGCGCCTAAGTTTGCACCCCACCGGGGGGCGCGACGGACCTAGCGCGCCTCACCGAAGCGCTTCCATGGCCTCTGCCGCGCCCTCGCCGGTCAATTCTCTCAGGGTGAGAGTATTATTTTTCCCATTGCTGCGTGTGAAACCCCTATTGGACAAACTGTTCTTTGCAATACATCGATGGATAAATACGCGCACAAACACGCAATACGTGCAATAGAATGCTCGAGGTCAATTTTGTGATCCTCTTTTTCAACAGATCTTCGCAAATCCGAAGGTGTAGAATTACCTCCCAAAGACATAAGATGACAACAAACACTTTCTTGACACACTGTATAACATTGAGGTATCCAGTTTTGCCACATACAATTTTGTCATTGTCACGTTTGACTTTGCTCATTGTAAAGTCAAATTTGCACACTCCATCTGTGAAATAGTACGAAGAAATCATAGTGACTTGTATTCCTTATGATATCATGATGCCACATAATATATAATACAATACAATAATTCGCGAACAGATCACTCGTTAATTGCTTTTAAAAGAATTACCACGGAAGCTTCCTAACACGCTACCCGGGGGCTAGGGATTTATTTCGTCGATAAGTTAGGTTATTAAACTTATGTTCTTTCATTGAAGACATCGATGGACGCTGTGTTCCAGAAATGTGTTCCAATCACACTTGGCGAAGCATAATAGTAATTTACAATAACAAATACTTAAGAATGCCTAATTTTGTTAAACATAGGGTTCAATTTACAATTATGTAAATATTACTTCTTGAAAGTAACTTCTTAATCAATTTTAACAAATTTTGTAAAATCATGTAATAAATCTTGTTATTTATCATACGCGTGTATTAAGCCAATTGCCAACCGAACATGTTCAAACTGTATTTTTTTCAAAACGGGACCTTAAGCTAAAAAGCTTTATTTCACATATTCGACTTGTTCTTGTATGTGGTATCAGCACCTAGTCGGATGCCCGCGTTATGCAGGACACCCTGATGGCGTTGAACGCAACGATTCAAATTGAACTGAAAAGTCGTTATGTTTTCAGAGGACTTGTGTGTAGAGGATGGTTGATCGTGAGATTTATTAGACAAGATTGCTCGTTGTTGAAACCTTCAAGTATATTTTCAAATGATTAAATAAATAATTATAGATAATGTTCGCAAAGACGGTAGATACTCGTAGATACTGATCCATAACTCTCGTGAACTCTTTACGATTGCGTCCGTTTAAACTGGTATAGTATAAACAGATCGGGGGAGAGTCGGAGAATTCAAATTCGTCTTTGTTCGACGGTTCGACGGTAACGTAACGGCGACATTGTTTTGCCCGGAGTTTATTTATTAATATATTATGTATGTCCTCACGATCTTGATACTCCGAAGCAAAAAAAACAACAACATGATTTGAAATGTTCTCTAGCTCATGTACCGCTACGTGTACTTTCAAGGAGCAAAACTGACACAGTTCCGCTTGTGACGCGAGACGGAGATTATCGTTTCACTTCCTTTAACGCATTTTTGCCATTGAAAGACACTAATTTCTGTGACTTGCTTTATCTCTGTTATAAATCTCTCTTTATATTTAAAATTTTATAGTTTTTGTGCAAACGTAAAACGTAAGTAAATATTAATAAATATTATAATAATATAATATAATGCTATATAATAATATTAATAAATACTTCGCTATTTACTTATTTTATTTCCATTAAGGTATATTGTATTTTTCATTGCATTACTTTCATTTTTATTTAGTGTAATAATAAACGCATACGTTAATATTCATTGGCATTAGTGTAATTGTAAGCTTCACTGTAAATTTAATAAAATTTATAAGAACGGAATTATTAAAAGGGTATATATGTGTAATTAAACTAGATTCTATTCTCAATGTTACTTCATTATTTTATTATTGTTTCATATATATATATATATTTTTTTAATTTACATGTGCTTCTAAGTTAATAGAACTAAACACATGTGTATGTATTAATTGCTATATACGTCATAATTTCAACCATAATATTAAATTATGGTATGTATTATTAAAAAGTATAGTTTAATGTATATATTAAATATATATCATTTATTCGTAGATTTCAAATATGGATACTGGATCAAAGAAGGAGATTAAAGAAATGATTACCAAAGATATATCGAATATACATAATTATTCCTTGGATGTTAAAAAATATATTAACAACCAGCTTGAAGACACTCTGGATTATTTACATGGTTTAATTGCTGAAATACCACAATCAGTCCCTGGCCCTTCAACTACAAAGAGGCCGAAAGTTTTGAAGAAAAAAGGTTATCGCCGTAAAGAGACTATCCCAGAAAATGATATTATCAATACTGATAATACAGTAACAGATTCAGCAGTACATGATAAAACAGAAAATAAAGATGTAAAAACTGGGGATGTGCTGGAAACAACAATTGACCGAACAAAAAGAAAGGCTGCAATAAAAGCTGCAATTAATATTAAAAAGCAGCAGTCAATGTCACTTGTTACAAAATTACGAAGGCTAACTCTTGATGATGACAGTAATGTAAATGTTTGTGTCATATTATGATGAAATTTAATACTTTTAATCTTACCCCATATCTTATGTTACTAATCAATACTAACCCTTATATGTAGTACCCAATAATGTTTGATATCGGTTAATTAATGCGTCAAAATCTAATTGCTTATACAATTGTATGTACATTGTGTATATAAATACTACTATAACGTTGTTAAATATATTCTAAATTTTTAGAGGAAACGTGGAGGCCGACCTAAAAAAAAGGAAAGTGCTAGAAGTAGTTCAGATGAAAAAAACACAAAAGGTCCTACAAAACATAGTAAAACAAAAAAGAATGTTTTAAGCGAAACAATTTCAAAAGAAGATGCAATACAGCCAGAAAGGATTGAACCATTAAAGTCTTCAATGACAACAAGAGATAGATAGACAACAATATAAAGAGAACTTTTTCACGGAGTGAAAACACGAAGGGTAAATATTCTAATATTATTGATGATACAGTAATTCCATCAGCAAGAAATGATATTGAAGATCCTTCAATGTGCGAGGATGCACTTGAGAAATTTACTCCTCTTATGAATTCCACGATGGACATCAATTCTACTTATACGCAGAAGATGATGGACGCTACCGCAATTGTAGAACCTTTATCACCAATAAAATCAAACGAAACTGTAGTAATTAATAAAAACTTGGCTAGTAGTATAGGAAAAAATAATGAACCTAAATTTGCATCACGGTCGCCAATAACTCTGCAGGAGGAGGTTCAGCAGCTGAATCAAGCGATTGGACTCACCGAGTTCGAAGAATTATTCGCAGAAGATGAGCCATCCCGTGAAAGGGAAATGTCTAATAGAAACATGACGAAACAGGACATTCAAAATGAAATGAAGAAAAATGTGCCCGTAAGAAGGAGAATCGAGGCCTTTGAAAAAGAAAAAATTTCAGAAAAAGCCATTGTACAAAAACTGGCACGAAGATCTGTCGAAAAAGCAAAAAAAATCTTATTAGCGAAACAAAAGAAGGAGACTCAGATGATGACATCGCAGGTAACATTACAAACAGTATCAAAGTATTCTTCTGTTATAAAAACACAAGCTATTATTCATTCGATATTTTATCCAAAATATAGCTCCAAACAGCAAGGTCCACTTCTGTTTTGCACAGTAAACCTGACGACGACACATCGGACGATGAAGCCAGACCAAGGCGTACAATTCCACATTAGGCGCAATGTAAGTGTTGTTTTACTTAATGAGTTAATAAACATTATAATGCATGGAGTACTCGAAGTTTTATCAATCTTAGCGTACATACGCGAAAATGAACTTGCAATGCAACGATAAATTCCGAAGAAAGCAGTCTATAAATTCTTTGATAGAAGAATGTGCACACCAGATTTAACTGAAATGTTTGAAAATATAGATAGGAGTAGATTACAACGCACGTCCAGTGCAATATGGAAGACACCACCGCGTTATTCCATGATGGAAAACGAATAGAAGTTATAATTTGTTAAACTGAATGTTGTTGATTTCAAATTGTGCCTTAGAGCAGGAATACTTGCCATACCTTGCGTGTAATATAAAAATGATGTTACATTGCAACTATCGTTAAAAGATGTATGTGTTCTTAAAATATACCAATGAACGTAAGACTATTTCACTTTTTATATTTTAGAATGATCATAGGCATATATTACTTTTATTATACTAATCAAATTTTACCATTTTTTCTTATTTATATGTATCTTCTTAAGAATTAATAAATAAACCAATTAATAAATAATTGTTTTGGTACGACTTTTTAATGAGAAGTAAATTTTATTAGATTTGCCTTATTATCACTGTCGTGTAATAATTCGCGAGATACGCGTGATATAATTCGCACGATTAAATAGCACTGGTGATTTCGTCTCTTCGTGTAACGAGGAGGGTCTGGTAAATGGGTCGACCGTGGACGTTCAATCTTGTAAGAGAACAAACGGCGGCACCGTATCGTCGAGCATTTTTCTTTCGGTCAACAGCCATCCATTTTATATTTAGCACATTCGGTTGCGACGCTAAATTTTCGTTACACCACCAGTTGTTTCGTCTGAAATTCGCGTGACGTAAGTGCATTACACTCTCGCACCCGTCAGCCATTCCTGCGACCACTTCGCGTGCGTTAACTCGATAATATTTCGTCTCTGTTACCTTGTCGCCGTTGCTGCTTGACACATCTCGCTTGCTGGACGACTGATCGATGAAAATTAAAACGGGACGCAGATTTACCGTATCGTTATTTTTGTGTCAGGTATTCTCTTTTTGCCGTTTCGGCGAATTATTTTCATTTCGAACTTTTTTAGTCTTATTGTTACGTCGATTCTTATATTTCAAGATCTAGTCTTGTACGTACGTTGGGGAGCGCTTTTATTTATTGATTCAATAAAGAATATCGTTGTAGGTGTCATACATGCGAGTAAAAGTAACGAAGTACGAGCAGTTTCACTGTAACATACTTCCTGATAATTTCTCGTTATTTATACCATAAGAAAGTATCAAAGAGGAACTCTTATCTCGAACGTGGATCTATTTGTCGATAATGCATGCGTGTAATACTCGAGTGTCGTTCATACAGCGTAAATATACGTGCAGATACGTAAACCTTTTATGATTTTTGTATCAAAGGCAGACCTGCTATAATACTCGCAAGTGAAATATAATTCTACGAAAGAAAATGGAGCAAAAGAGTTTCGTTGGTAATATATTCTTCCTTTTTCATCACAAGTTTCCTCTTTGTTGTGCTTCTGTTACATTATAATCCTGTTAGATTTACGCGCGTAAAATTTCACTTTGTTGCACTATATCTCATCATCGCCATCTGCCGAACACCTGTGAGAAACGCGGTTTACTTTGTCTCAAAGCGAGCAAACGTCTAATTTCACAAATTGGAAAACCATCACGAACATTTGTCCTTCGCGCCATCAAAATTCTATCTTCTGAGATATTTTTCGCGTTTCCGAGGTCATCGCCACTCTCCTTAACTTTGCCTTACGATGTATAATATCTCGATGTTACGGTAGTTAGAAATTTGTATTAATTTGGAGAACCTTGCAAAAGTACGCAAATCTGCTACGATAGTCGGATGGAGAGTATCGGCAGAGATCTGTTCCTTTATCGTGAAACTCTCTCGGACAACTTAGATGCTACCAGATATCGATTCTCGCATCCAACCATTTCGTAATAAACGTAGATCATCCAAGAAATTTCTCAATTGTCATCCGTTAATTTCGCGCAACTTTTGCTTTACTTTAGCTACGTGGGAACCTATTAGTGCGCAAATGTTACCCCGAAAATGTTACTCCTCTGTGCCAAATATCGTTCACGTGTATAATCAAAGTTGCATAAAACCGCGTACAATTGCATCAGGAAATTTCTAATAATTTGCTCGTCTCGCAGGACGAAAACAGGCTCACGAAGGATCCCTCTGTCCTGGCTATCGAATGTACCGCAAGCACGTAGTTTCAAGTGTCCGTTCTCTAGAAAATTCGAAACAATTTATGGTCGATGGTCGAGTGAACGGTGCAACGGTCGAGTCGGAAAGATCAGAAAGACAAATCGTCATAGTTCGAACAGACCGGGAAGCAGAAACGCACTTCCATGATCATTTGTATCGTTGCTCGATCTGTTGCTGCTCAATGACCGACCAAGCTGTTGATTTTTCTTTTTCTGCGATGCTACTATACTCTACACTCTATGCTTTATACCGTTCTTTTGCCCGCTATTTACCTTGTACGCGAACTTTTTATCGCTAGTGGATTGCAAAAATCCTTTTTTATCACGAATTTTACGTGACAATGCGTAGGTCAAGGTGGACGTAAGACAAAGGAAGGTGTAGATAAATAAGACAGGGTGTATTTAAAAATAATAAGTTATTTATTACAGTTTATTTAATATGTATACAGGCTATTCGTATTATAGCAGCGATAGCTAGTGTTAAATTAACAATGACAGTTTCTATCGTAGTTAATATTATATTGGTTATTGGCCATGACGAAGGCAAATTTTGATAGCCCTGGTCGAGGTCGGTGGTCTGGATCTATAACAAATAGTACTATATTAATATAGCAAAGAAATGTCGTAAATATCGATATCATTTGCAAGGCGATTCTTTTTGGGCATAGTGAAATTATGTTGATCAGTTTGTGGATATTATGTTGAAATTAGATAATAAAGTTATAGATTTACCCGTTTTAAGGGATTGTTCAGGCGCCGTTAATTCACTGGATATGTCGCCCTGAAGCAGGATGTTTAAATTTTAGATCATATATTGTACTGATAGGAAGTATTTTATCGATACAATTATGAGTTTATTTGATTAAAATATCTAACGTAGTGTCTAGTCACCAAACGAATTAGTAGATCAGCCGTGAACAATGGCAGTAATTTGTATAATAACAAAGGATAAGCCAAATATAGCAGAATGACTCATCGGCTAGCGGGAGGTTGTGTCTAATTATCAAAAGCGAAAGAAATATGAAAGATCCTAGTTTGTAAGACTTGTTGACAATCAATGTCAACAATTTTTTCGTTTGGTCCATAGAATGTTTTGAGTGGGCTGTATTTCGACACACGACAAAATTGATAACGTAAATAAATCTTATATATTTGTTTCAAGAAATGATAGCTCGTTTGTGAGCGGTATCTTTAGACAGGTTGTTGAAAACTGGATGTTAATTCGGATTTTATATTTTCAATAACTTCGCATGAGTATTTTAGTCAAATCTAGCACGAATCGAACAGGTGAAAACAATCTATACGGCGTTCGTGCTGAGGTTGTATGGTGATAGGTGCGTAAGAAACTACTCTTGGTGTTTTTAACGAACAATAGTTTATTTAGAACTAATCAACAATCAGAGTTAACAATTAACAATTAACAATTACACTTAACAGACAACTGGTAACAACTAACAAATAACGATAGACACCGAGAGATCATTCGACGCGTTGCTATGCAAATAGTACCGAGGAGTTACACATTTAATGGCGTAAGACAGACTGCCTGTGCTTTTGTTTCGGATCGCGCAGATTCTTCCCTTCGTAGCCCATCGATATCCCCCACTAGCGTGCATTCATTAGATGTGCCGCCAGTGCTGGCACGTGTATGCTCTTCCGAGAATTCGGCGGAAAGAGTGTGAAGATATCGATGGTACATTGGGCACGTCGGTGTTGCGCTTTGGCGGCGTCGCGCTTTGCATCCGGAGCCGTTGAAAAGTTCCGTGGCCCGTGCCGCCACAGTGCTTGGCAGGTTTTTATTTTGTTTACCTAGTGGATCGGCATGATAGAGTTTGAGACATGTGGAAAGTACGGCTTCCAGGCAAGCAGGGGCTGATTCAGCGCATTAAAATAAGAAGAAAATTTCGTATAAACGTTTTCGAGTAGACGCTTGCTTTGTGTCACAGTACTTTCTTACCTATCTTTAGAGAAATTACTCGAATCGACCAGTTCCAGTTTCTACGGAAACGCGAATGCGTCGCGTCATAGATCGTCCATCTTGTTCGAACAGCTTACACGAATTTGTCGAAAATTTTGATCGTCACGTCAACTAACGTTTTATAAGTAAGAGATTTTAAACGTCCCCGTATTTAATAATCGAACGGATTCGGATCCGAAGAGCGTATTGGTCCGGAAATAAGGCCAGCACGATTTATCTATTTTCCAAGAAATCGTTCATCTGTGTAATGTTTAGCATCGCAAAATAAGCTATAAGCGGAACGTATGGTCATATTAGGCATATTATGTTATATAAAATTTTCTTCTTATTTCAGTATTCAGAATCAACCTCTGCCATATTTTCCACCTGTTCTGATTCACCTTGTATAATATATAAGAATGATAATTGCAAATATATTTGTATAATAGCTCTATGATAAGCGCTTAATAATACATACAGTGAACTTGTACAGAGTAACGTTTGCTGACTGTCGGAGGCACATTGTTGCTGTCTATGCAAAGACAAGTGCCCATTTCTTGTCGAAGAACTCCAGTCAATTCTAGCGTTTCACCCACATAAGTTTTCAACGCTGAAACATGAAAATATATAGTCGTTATTTTTTAGCTTTGCCTCTATTTGATCTTCATCTTATCTGCTTACGCGCTTAATAATAGAACTAGGTTTGGTCTACGTAAAAAGTAACTTCTTTTTATTAAGACTCATATTTATTAAGATTTAATAAGATACAATTTATTAAGATACATGTAACGAAAGGCAGGAAGTAGTAACATTTTACGTGAATTTGCATGGATCGAATATGCTGATGTGCTTACGAATAAGAGAGTATTGATCGATAATTATTAAAGCCAATTGTTTGTGACATGGAAATAAGCAAAAGTCATTTTTAAGTTTAAAGATCTTTAGTTTAGTATTGAAATGTGTTTAATGTATTTTAGCAAAAGTAGATAAAATAGGAATATTAAAAAGTTGTGTTTTGAAGACAAAATTTGACAAAAATGATGCATATACAAATGCTATCTGTGGTCATTAATATATTTTTTCGTTATCGACAGAACATTTTCCCTTGATTTTATTGACATATTGGATTAATCACTTCTTTAAGTTACTCCTTGTTGAAACAACATCAAAATCGTATATTGTTTCATGCTAAAAAATCTACTAAATCCATTGACAGTGAAACGATATTTCGTATACGGTTCTTACAAGAATTATTATTATTTAAGACTTAGGAAAACGTATATACAGTAGCCACGCACACTGTGCGTATTTCTGGCGCGCGTTTCCGTTCAGTGACAGTACTTCGGCGGACTGGATTGCCGAAGCGAAAGGGTTAAAAATATACGATAAAATCACATGTAGCTCTCTATTTGTCTAGTCGCTTTTGTAGCAATATCACTATGTCCTCTGACATACTTGAGGTTTCTTACAATTCACAAATTAAATGAACAACTGTGCAAGCGAAATCGCTGCTGTAGAATCCCCGCTTCTGTAGAATCAGTCGTATGGATTTCAAAATTTAGTGTGTCGCCGGGATTAGCGTTATCCAAAGTATGCCACAGGAATAGAACATAAAGATATTTCTCAAAATTTGTTATTGCTGGTATGATATTGCTGAAATACAAGGCTGCAGTTTCTTAATGTCGTCAAAACATTCAGTTCTTTTTTGGTCAGTCACTTTTCGCGTGTGTCACGACCGGCATACTTCAAATCCGACGGACTGACGATAGAGATAAAGATGTGGCGGCACTCGGCGACAATGTATATCGCTGATGTGCCTAATGAACCATCAACATCCCAACGGTCCTTCCACCGAAGGTTCTAGAAGAAAGAGCACGTGGCAACGATCGCGGACGCCTAGCAAATGCATGGACGGTGGGGATGTTGAGGGATGACAAAAGAAAGTAATCGGATCCGATCGAAAGTAAAATCATAAGAGTCAGTCTTAGAAAGTCACGCCTAGAGTTCGGAAGTAGATTGTAAAGTGTATTGATGTTAGAAAAAAAATAAAGTTTTCTTTTTTTATTTTTTTACCTCAAATTCCTTTTTTATTTTGTTATTTTACGTGACACGTGCTTTGTATTGCTCTGTCGAATTTGAAAGTTTCTATTACGATAGCGGATGGTGCGAAAGACGCAAGTTTCTAGTATTTTAGAGATGTCTGAACGTCAGCTGCGTGATTATGTAACAAAAAATGGAGATATCCATTGAAATATTTTAACACGCAAGAGATTTCATGTTAAGACAATACACGCAAAGTAAATACACACGAATATAATAGTATATCCCTTTCGATGTCATTCGATTTTTGTGTCATTCATTTTTTCCCCGATATATTTGAGCGATTCGAGATAAACAGGATACACTTCTAAACAATTCCTCTCAAAAGTGGCAGGAATTAATATTTTTTCTACTGAAAACAAATAACTGGAAATATTGAAAATGTAAAAGAATAGGAAGCTTAAAATCCGTTCACTTGTCGATGCAATGAGCAGAACAATACATATTTGCGATAATAAGAAGAATATCTCTAATGATACTGTAGTATCGGGGAGAAGGGCCCAAGAAACGTCGAGCTAACTACAGACAATGTCGCGAGAGCCGAGGCGCTGTCGGCTCCATCAATGCATTACCGGGTCCTTCAAGTAAATAGCCTTGCCGAAAAGACCTACGTGACCCTGGCTACGAGCGTCTGCAGAACACGTGTGCGGTGGGCCTAGCAAAAGACAATAGAGTGCTACAACGGCCAGAGAGTCAGTCGAGAAGCAGAGTGCGAGTTGAGCGGATACGGAGTGTGAGTCGGCGTGCGACGATATTGTAGTCGGTCCTTTTGTTATTGAATATCACTTATTAAAATACACTAAACTTTGAACTCTACCATCATCACTTGTCCTTACTCTAAGAAACCATCAGTTACTACAATACTTTTAATACATCAAAAGGCAAATACTATAAAAAGATTCGACGCGCTCTTTGAATACAGCTACTATCAAGATGTATAAACATTAGTACACATAATTAGCCTAGATCGTGTCGAAGTAGTAAGTACGTATGTACTTTTGACGAATTTTTAAATTCAAAATTCTTTTGAAATCACATTTAAAATACAGTTATTCTTAGAATATGATTTAAAATATAATCTTCTTTCTACTTTTTGCGTAATTTATTACGTAAATCATTACTAAAGAAAGTTACTTTCCAGTTGTGTTACAAAGTAATCCACTTTGTACACAGGTATGTAATAAATTGCCAGAAACTTTGATGAGAACGAACTTTTTATTAAAAAAAAGTGACATCTTTCATGTATGATTTCCTCTTCAATCTAATATTTGCTTGGTAGTAGTATATCAAATATTTTTGAGCTAAAAGTAAGTAATAAATATTCGGTAGGTTTATATGCGGAATGCATAAATAATTGTTATGAGTATTGAAAGTATTACATTTTTCTGTCTAAATCGTTTCGGTTCAATTTGGAAAATCTTATTCTGCGTGTGCAATTCATATCAGCAGCATGTCGACTCTAAAGTTTCATATCACGAAAAGAGTTTATGCAAAAGACGAATAAGAGTTAAGTTTGACATCGAGTAAAGAAAACCCAATTTGAAATTGATCTAACAGTGTTTTTCTAAATTATTTCTAGGTATTGTTCAATTTGTTCTTTTCTCAATATTGTTGGATTTAATTAACGCAGCGTCATATTTACGCTAATATCTGCTTGTTAAGCATAATTTTAATATATAATAACATGATCTATAACTCTTTACAATTTATATTTTATCATGGCATATGTTTTAGGATATTCTCCGGCTTCTTGTAATTTTTATTCATACCTATTCCACGTGTATCATGTTCTCTTTATTAACTTGAAACGTTTTACACGCACAGGTGTACGCGAGTACTATCAATTACACGTACATACAGAACTTCCTCAAGCTAATATTATCAACTCTAGAGCTATTAATAAATGTTCATAAAGGGGATACTTCTTCACGACATGTAGTTTAATAGTTTATTAACACATTGACTGCCACGCGTGTTTTCAAAAAAATCTGCGTCAGGCCACGCGTACAGCAGTACCAAGCGTTCTCTGCTAGGTGCTCCTATCGATATTTTAGTAATGCGAATCGCTCAAGTGGTGGTCTCAAGAATGATCTTTCGTTTCGCTTGTTCGCTACATTAAAACCGCTAGCTGTTGTCGAATATAACGAAGGAAAGTGTGGTATAGATTATTCCGACCAAATGGTTTCTTATGCCACCACAATTAGAAAAGGAATCAAATGGTACAGAAAACTTGGCATTCAATTCCTTCTGGGAATTTCTGTTGTAAACGCTTTGACGGTTTACAAAATTGCAACAAGGAAAAATATAAATATTGGAATATTGTTATTTTATAAATTTATTATTATTATGTTATTTTTATTTATTATTATATTATTTTTTTATTATTATTATTATTTATTATTATATACTGTTATTTTATAAATTCAGAAAGATAGTTATATCCACTGTATATACTACGTACATATATGTATAAAATATATGATTTTTTAGGAATATCTCTCTACTTTAAACTGTTACTAGCAAAGATACTTTGCAAGTAGCATTCTTATATGTTGGATTACAAGCTATTTCAATTAGCCTTGTAGTGAATATACTGTACAATATTTGTAATTTTAGCGAATGTCGTGATATTGTTCTGTAGGAGTACCAAAACATAGTTATCTTCTATTAGCAAATAAAATTCTATTTTTGATGAAATTTAGTAAAAAATATTAAAGTATCCGAGGAACAATTTCTTTTGCCTGCAAAAGTCACTTTGAGCAGGTGAAATCGAATCCTCAAGATTTTGATTAACTTGTGATGATCCGAGATACAGTAAAACTTTGCATCGCTCTATTGAAAAATATTTGTGCGCTAGAAATAAATCTCGAGTAAATAATGAGTTTACTATTTTAAAGATAAAACGTGTAACAGGCATTACATGTAAGAAATACAATGCGGGCGAAATAACAGCTCACTTAACATTTCTGTTAATTTCTAAATACATAGGATTTTTCACCAGATATTAGCGCTTTTATTGGAACAAACAAATGAAAATGAACAATTCCGTGTAACATATTTCGGAGCCATATTGATCTGATATGTCAAACATATACATTGATATTTCGAAAATTAAAAATTATTTTCTAGAGTTGACATGTTGTTTTTCAGGTAAGTAAAATGTTTTTTAATGTATACTATATCTAATTTATTAAGTGTAATTACCAGTTATTTGCCCCACTTTTATAATTTCCTTTGTATATTATATACATTATAATCTAAAACGTATTTGTTCAACGTATTTGTCGTCCAATACCGATGATTTAGTCATAGACCGAATTTCTTTTACCTGTAAGTTCAATATTTTGGCAACTGAGACTAAATTAGAAGGTGTCCGTTTAATTTTTCTTCTACTTTTTCCATAGAAAAATGTCTGAAAGTCCAAAACAGAAAAGAGAGAAATGGTCAGAGGAGAACATGAATGGGGCTTCGAAGCTACTCTTCAAAAATAAAATGGCCCAAAGACAGGTCACTGAAGCTTTCAATGTTTCAAAAACGACGAATGTGAAGTCTGGGCACACGTCGAATGCGCAGATCAAGAAAATATTAAGTGTTTTCCATACGATATACATAAAAATCAAATTTGAATAAGAATATGTATACTGACATCTAGAGGACTTTTTAAAACATTATTAACCATTTAGAGCAAAAGATCAAATAATTAAATAATTGATCGGTACTGGACGACAATTTTTCGTTTCCTACAAATTCCGACATTACTATTCTTGCACATTGTCAATTCGTCAATTCGTATTATTGAATTTCATAAAATTAATTTTCCTACTTTTATCAAGTTCCATTTGTGCTATAAAGTCACTTTGTAAATTTTCATTTTTACCAACTCTAGCACAAGGTACTGTGCGACTCTCCCCTGCATCTTATTTTGTATGTGATTCGAAATCCAAATTATTCGATATTTTTCATACCAAACTACGATAAAGATTCTTAACAATTTCTGCAAGATTACCTATACTAGCATTTATGACGTTCCTGTCTCACAAGATCAATAACCAAGCCTTTTCCTCGATTCTTTTTCTCTGATGAAACGTTAAATAGTTTTCTTCCTTCTTTCTGTCCGGATGAATTTTATCTTTTTCGTAGGTCATTGATATCTGGTCGCTTTTTTAAATTACTTTTTCCGTAGTTTTCATGTCGCAATAAAGAGATTAAAAAATGCTGGATCAAAATTCTTAATGCTTTTCTCACCCACTCCGTACTGTTATCTTTCTGTTCATGTTCAAAATAGCGAATAGAGGTACATATAGAGGCGAATACTTCTGTGTTTAGTCTATTGACACCCCCTCCCTCTCGCCCCTTGATAAGGTTGACTCGTGTTAGATTACAATATCAGTTTGCCTAACAATCAGAACTACATGGAATTTTGGGGATATACAGGCTGAGTCTTCAACAGCAAACCACCTGAATAATTCTTTCAATTTTTTGAGACGCAGGGAAATGTTTGAAACAAAAGTTGTTTGGTTTCGAGGAGGCTATTACGCGATGGAAAAAGTTTTTCTCAGATGGACGCGTTTACGAGTTTTAAAGAACACTTTAATAGGCTTCGTTTTTTTTTAAGTGTAGCCGTGTAGTTTTGAATACCTATTTGTCCCATTGTTGCTCTTTTGAAGACGGATTTAAATATCGCGGTCATTTAAGGTCACTCAAGGTCATAAAACGTAGTAAAATAGTCCAATCGTAATGTGTGTCCAGAACGTAATGTTTCAATATTCCGAAACAAAGGAAAATGGATTTACCATTTTCAAGATAAGCGGCCCGTTTATAAAACACCATTAAACTAGGAGACGCAATCAATTGGAGAAAAGATAAATTTTCTGTGACTACTTATCGTACTCGAATTCGACTCTATATCTTCGTTACTTTGTCGAAATTGCTATGTATAATAATTATTAATTATGAATAACGAAAGAAATCCTTAACCGAAAAATACTTCGTTATTCAGTATTCGTTGTTTAATATAATTATAAAACACCAATCAATAATAACACAGGTACTTCACAGTGAGATATTTGAATTATTCGTCTAATATAAAGAATAAGAATTTTGGAACAAGAAATTAAACGATTAGTACAAACATTCGATAATTGCACGAAAAAGTCCTCTACGTAGTTACACAGCCGTCGTGTCCACTTTGAGAAGGACAGATTTCCCTGAGGTATCGCGGAAATTTGGCGGTCCATTGCGATCAAGCAGTGTAACATGATCCAATATTATCAGTTATCGTTGAGACAATGTATCCGAGTAATCATTCAAAACTGAAAATTGCCTTATTTTAGGCTTTTTAAAATTAAATTTCCGCTAACGCATTTGTAGGATTTCCCCGACTAAAATAAGATCAAACATGATATAATATGAATAATATTTAATTATCAATTATTAAGTAAGCAAATATGTTCCAAATTTTATCGTGTTTGGTGTCATTTTAACCAGTAAAACGCAAGAAACATATTAGCAAAAATTTCATTGATCAAAAATCGCAAATAAGAATCTTTCAACTTATCGCCAGCCTTTAACGAGGCTCTCTTTCTCTTTCATTCGCGTTGTCAATTTTGAGGAATAGAGTCTCCATAATTGTAACGTTTCAGTCCCGATTTTTGTGCAATTATCGAATGCAATTATTAAAATTGTATACACGACATATTACAAACATTGAATCGAATTTTCTTTTGCAAAACGTTATCGAACACGAAAAAACGAACACGAATAATCGAATCGAAAATTACTAAACGATCGGCTGTTGGATAAGTGTTTACTAAGAATCTGACTAAGTACACTCTCTTAAATGCAAATGACTCATTGAACTTTTTTGATATTAACTTTTTAATGAACGGCAATCCTCGAATAAAATCTTACTCAAACTGATAACATTAACAAAATATTTAAAAAATGTCAACATCGGCGGTATCTCCTTTTTTTGTAAATATTTGCCGGCTATTGAATCCATTGATTCTCGATTGCCTTATCTGTTTGCTTGTGTATATCTTTTATATATACATAGATGGATACACAAATAAGTTTCGTCTATGGCGAGATCAATTTAGCCACCTGAGTAACCAGCTATCTTTCGAATCAACAGATACAATACCGATACAATGATACGACATGCGATGTACATACTCGAAACGTTACAGATTGAATCAATGAATTAATGAATTAATGAAGAGTAGCTGCTAATCATTGGTAGGATACACGCTTGTTAAAGATCGAAGATGTCCCTGAATTAATTAGCTTTGAAATTAAAAGGTTAGGTATGTGGGAGATTTTGCGTTTGAGGAAAATTATTCGAAGATAGCAATATGGTTGATGATACGGAAGTGTAGGGGTAATAGGGTGAATGCAACGAGCAATGTATAATAAACAATTGATAATTGGTAATAATGTATAAATAATTCGTAACGATTAAGAATAGAAGCAGATAGTAATATTTAATTAGAACCCATGTTTTTTTTTCAACTTCCAATTTATGTTCCTTTGATAGCAAAAACTAAAATAGAATTGATTATAATAAATTTTGAATATAGAGATTGAAAATTGAAATGGTTTATCAATTGGGCTGATTTCAAACTAATCTCGTAAAAAAGTTTTAAAGGGGGAAAATATAGCTTTAAGAAATACGCAATTAGTCGAGTGTTTACGGTACGTGCCAATAACAAGACAAGCTTTTGACTTTTGGAGAAGTCGACTGTAACAAAAATATATTATATTATATTATATTATATATTATATTATATATTATAGCTATAATTTTAGCAGATACTGTTTATCTGTTTCGTTTTGCGTGTTTTAACGTCCTCATGGTGTATCGTATAGTAATTAATGCATCAGATTATATACATATTGGTGTTTGTAGGTAACACGTTATACAGAGTGGAGAAGCAGCATCAAATTGTCACGATTGCAAAATAAAATGAGTGAACGGCTGGTGAACGAGCAAAATACTCGTACAATAACAAGTGAATGTAAAGGGAGCTCTAAATTCCAAGAAATTCCATTTTATCAGCCGAACAAAATGTATAATCTGATAATGTTTTGAGGATAGTAAGTTAGGCAGGCGAAAAAAACAGGTGTTAACGATCAAGTATAACAGATACACAGTAGTAAATATTCAACAATTTTTCAACCGTAATGTATTTATACACAAATCTGCGTACTTTGTATCAAAGTTTCTGTTGAAAATGACAACGTGAGTTCGTGCTCGCCATCCATATGCAGATGCGTTAGTGATAAGAAATAGTAACTAGAGGATGATGCTAGTTACAATCGATAGATTTAATCGATAGGCTTAAGATGCTTTTTTGTTTTTATCCCTAGTTTTTGTAAGCGTGTGCAATAAAGGCTTTTTTTTGGCTCAGAACGGTGTAATAGATTTATCCATTCAATAAAATAATAACTACTCTGATCTTACCTCTGAGTATAGAAATAACAACAGTTTCGATACGTATATTTTTATGTACAGCATGTATAAAAAGTGTCAGGGCGTATAAGTGTCCACTAGCGTGATTTCGGAGGATCGGAGCCTCTGGATCGATTGATTCATGCAAAATTTTGTAAAAATTGACGTTTGCTGGCACCGTATGCTACTTAGCACGAGGATCAAATGAAACTTTACTGGGAAAGTATATTTGGATACCATGATGTGCAAGATATTATTCTTGTATATGTAGGATTTGTATACATTTTAATCAATTTACTTTTTTTAATCAATTTAATCCTCATTTTATCAATAAATCCAATTATTTTGCCATCTATCTCTATTACCGACTATCGAATTGTTCGTTGTTCCAAAAATGTGTTGCGCGCAATACTGGGCACTATTAAATAAATTTTCATTTAAATAATTGTTTAAATGTTAAAAGACAGAAATAAATTATTTACAATTTCAACAAGTTTACATATATTATTTAAAATAATGAGGTTAATTGTTATTTACAAATTTTATTTTCTATTTATTCTAAAAGAAAGCTAATAAAATCAGAATCTTTGTTTGAAAGTCTTTTTTCACGCAGTAGATAATTCTGTAATAATGTGAAATCACGCTGATTGCTCCATTCTGTTTATCACGGGCTATCCCACCTGCTAACGAAAACTTGTTTTCTCGTTGATGTCACATTGCTTACTTTCTACCTGACTGCGAAATATAAACTTGTTGCGAATAATCTCGATGTAAGACCCAATGAAATTTCAACGTCATTTCTCCAAAAAACGGTTCAATTGCGACTCATAGCTTATTTTGAAAAGTTGTCAAGTTGGTCCTCGCGATGAGTAGACGTTTGTAAAACTGTATCATCCAGAGTTGTAGAATTAGGGTGGTCCGGTCAAATAAATGTATTTTTTATATACTCTGTACATATACAGGCTTTTCCAGAATAATTCCATACCGCCAGACAGGATAAGACGTTAAACAAGAAAAAAAACATTTTTCTTTTCTTCAGCTTATTTTTGCGCGTAAACTTTTTGTATTTAAAACTAAAGTTTGAAATAGTTGTAGATACTCTGTCACACTGAACGTATTTCATTGTAAGCTAGCTCAAGCAGAAACAAAGCCTTATACAAGAAAACTTCATCCTCTTCCTTTGACTTACTTTTGCATACAGAAAAATCTGCAGTCTAAGTGTGCTATCCTGAGATTCCTTGATTATACATATCTTTTCTAAATTTTTCGTTTCTGTTAACAAAACTTCCATAAATGATAAAGTGCAGGTATTTCTAAAGGGAAAAAATGTAAAGAAACTAAAATTAACGCCCAAACACCCAAAATTTCAACATTAACCCGCCATATATATATTGTTAAATATGTAAATTCGCACGTTCGTGGGGAGACGCGATCTCGAGGAAGTGCGCCAACGGGAGTCGTAAATTCCCGTTACGATTGACTAATCGACGCCACGAATCGTTCAATCCCTTATTTCTTTTGGGATAATAAGGGTAGTTAACTTGAAGAGAACGCTGCTATTAACAGGTTATTATATATGTCGGAGATGAAAGGAAAACCGGAGCCTTCCCTTTGCAATTTTGAGGAAGCCTTCTAATGCTTTAGCCTAGATTTTATCATAACTGTAATTAAGCAAATGTCATTTGTAATTGTTTGACATTTGTGAAAGCGAAAGTGGGTTCGAGGTGACAACTGGTCGCCGAACGTAGCCACGGTCACGGGATAAACGTTTTGCCTGACGAAGGTGTGGATCGGTTGTATTGTTCTCCCTAGAAATCACATAGAATTGTACTTTAGAGATGCTGATATAATGGGACACACGTTGTATTAGGAATCAATCTCCAGACAGAAACAGGTCGTCCCATATAACGTAATACGTTATAACGTCATCCCATATAACGTAATAAGTTATAACGTCATACCATATAACATAATACGTTATACCGTCATACCATATAACGTATTACGTTATAACGTTATAACGTTATAACATATAACGTAATACGTTATAAAGTTATATCATGTAAAGTAATACGTTATAACGTTATACCATATATCGTTACATATGTCACGACCAGCATACTTCAAATCCGACGGACTGACGATAGAGATAAAGCACTCGGCGACAATGTATATCGCTGAAGTGCCTAATGAACCATCAACATCCCAACGGTCCTTCCACCGAAGGTTCTAGAAGAAAGAGCACGTGGCAACGATCGCGGACGCCTAGCAAATGCATGGACGGTGGGGATGTTGAGGAATGACAAAAGAAAGTAATCGGATCCGATCGAAAGTAAAATCATAAGAGTCAGTCTTAGAAAGTCACGCCTAGAGTTCGGAAGTAGATTGTAAAGTGTATTGATGTTAGAAAAAAAATAAAGTTTTCTTTTTTTATTTTTTACCTCAAATTCCTTTTTTATTCTGTTATTTTACGTGACACATACATCGACACTCTGTGTTACCACAGATTTTATACGAAATAGTGAAATTGGAAATCGAATACTGTATTCAGAGTTAAAATATAATGCTATATGGAAATGAAATAGCACTTCAAAGACTTGATAGATTTCGTTAATAAAATAAAGCAAAATAAATCTTTAATTCACTCACTACGAATTTATGGCATTGATTAAAATCAATGAATGTAGAGTTACTTACGATTAAGGGTACAACTGTTATAAATTAAGAGCATAATTACATTGAATTAATGGGAAAATGTTGTTATAAATTATTGGTATAACTGTTAAGAATTAATGATGTAATTGTTTTAGATTAATGGCTTAAATGTTATATATTAATGGCTTAGAAGGTATAAATGAATAGCTTAAATGTTATAAATTAATAGTTTAAATGTATAAAATAACAGTTTAAATGTTGTACATTATTGGCTTAGATGTTGAAAGTTAATAGCTTAAATGTTATAAATTAATGGCTTAAATGTTATAAATTAATAGTTTAAATGTTATAAATTAATGGCTTAAATGTATAAAATAATAGTTCAAATATTGTAAATTAATGGCTAAGATGTTGTAAATTAATAGCCTAAATGTTATAAATTAATAACTTAAATGTATAAAATAACAGTTCAAATGTTGTAAATTAATGGCTTAGATGTTGTAAATTAATAACTTAAATGTTATAAATTAATAGCTTAAATATTATAAATTAATTTCTCAAGTATTGTAAATTAATGGCTTAGACGTTATAAATTACTAGTTACAATGTTGTTATTTGATATTTTTTTTTATTTACCTTATATTTAAATTCTTCTTGGATGTTCACTGTCCGGAATTTCAGACACGAAAGAGCTCGCGCGCGACTTCCGCGTTCCTTATATATCTTGACAAGGTGTCGAGATGTCAATCAAACGTTAACGATCTCTTGACATAGCAAAGGACGGGTTTTCCATTATAACAAAATCAAATTGAACAATTTCTTAATTTTTATCGTAAATTGGCGCCTTCGACGATTTAATACGGTATCCATTTTTATCATTTTAATAGTTTCTACAAACTAAGACTAAATTCACACCTCCTTGATACTAGTTTTCGACTATCAATTAGTTTGAACAAAAAGGGAAAAGAGCCTAACGGCAGTCGATGACGTTACTGTGAAATATGTTATGGTATTTAAATAATCAGCCAGATAAAATTCATATTAATCATTATATTATATTATCGATATTCGTTCATTTACTCGTGCTAATTACAAAATAAAATGTTCTCTTTTCTTGAATAACACCTACATCACCGTCTGCGATATTTAAATTTCTTATTTAATGCTTATTTAAAAGTCAGGTACCTTTTTAATTCCTCTCAAGGTAAACGAGTAAATTTACTCGTTATAGTTGTAACATAAAATGGCTATTTTCTTCAATACCACTTGCATCGCTGTACGTGATACAAATATTAATTATGTATCGAATAATATGTACCAATTGGCTGTAATCGCGGTTAGGTATTTCTTCGTTTGATCTATCAAAAGATCTATTAGGCTATTAGCGAAACACTTATTGATTCCTCAAAGATGTATCTTAACTTAAATCTTAAAGATTAACTAAATGATTATATTTGATTAGTATTCGACAGTGTCTATCATATTCAGCCATCTTCTTTTATAATTGATACTGCTCGGATCAATTATTTTATAATAAATTGCAGATTATGCCACGGTATATTATAAGATATTTGTCTATAGCTCTTTTTTTCTAATTCATTGATTTTATTATTAGTCTCGTTGGTTTTTCCTGTGAGTATCTGCTGTACGTACATTGGAAATACATAATGGATACGTACATTATATATATATTTCAAAATATAAAAATAAAAAATTAACAATACTATTATAAATATTGCTATTATAATTAATTAATAATAATTTAATTAGATAATTAAATTAAAATAATTTATAAATATTTAACGTAATAAAATAAAATTTTTTAATAAAATTGATAAAAATTGAATTATCTTGTATATAAGTATATATTAATATATAATTATTAATTTTAAATATATTAATTTTAAAATCTTTATACATATATTTAATTTTATAAAAAAATTAAAATATAAATATAAATATTTTAACTTTAAATTGAAAAAATGTATTATATATAATTAAATATTTATATATAAAAATTAATATAAATTATAAATATTTTATTATCTTGAGATATATAATTAAATTATTATTAATAATAGGTAATATTAATTTATAATTATTTATTTATTTATATATATATATATACGTCGGGTTTACATTAGAATTAGGGTTAGGGGCGTGAAACGAATCTTCGTTTGGGTTACACGTTGACGTTATGCAATAGAGAAGACATTGACTAGTGCAAATACGATTACCATAGAACCGGACAAGTAACCGTGGTTATTAGATATTCGAGAGACTAATGACAATGATCCTAGCTTCAATAACGAATCCGCGGACAACGGGACGGTAGTCGTACGCACTCGCAAAAAATCTAAGTTGGATTCTGTGTTAATATTCGCTGACCGTAAGGAGTTAATCCTTTTTTGTCGATGAGACCGCAAGAGAGAGAGACTTTCCGACCCGGTGATACCGCAGAGGAAAAATATGACGGGGTGTGTCTAAGGACACGAAATCATCGGATTCGTCGGGGACATCCTACGTTCGGAAAGTAAGGGAAATTGACGTTGCTGCTAATTGGCCAATCTTCATATCGGTAGTTAGAAAAGGATGCTAGCCGCCCTTGAGGGAGGGTTGCTAGTGGGAGACGTCGTTCGTGGAAAAATAGGTCTCTCCTGTCTTCCCGTAACTGGGACAAAGACTGTGTATCTGTTGAAGGATTTTAGGTAACTAGATATTAGTGTTTATGACGGTCCTCGGGCTAGCCGATCACGTACTGTGGAGACGCGTCGACATCTGGTAAACATCCTGCCCGGAGAATAGGATCTGCGTGTGGCGAGCTACGGGACAGAAACCGTTGGAATGTTTACTGCCACGTGCCGCTACAAATCTTTCTTTTAAGGAGAGCTATAGGATTACTTAATGCCTTTGTTAGATGGAGAGTTCGTCCCGTTGACCGTGTGACACCAATTACCTCTCAGAGAAAAGACATCGACTCCCGACTGTCGGACGCCAACGCCGCGACGCATCTTAGTCCCCATCAGAGATAAGGCCCCAACACCGACTTTCGGACTCCTTGGAATCCACACCAAACCCCCCAACATCCCCAAGCCAGGGTGTATATAAGCCGAGACTTCACCCAGCCCGGGGAGTTCTCGTTCTAGTTGCTGTTCTTGTACAACACCCCTTTCTCTGTTCAACGTTATTCTCCTGTAAGTGCCAAAGTCATAATAAAGTTCGATAAAAGAAAATTAATAGTTGGGCTACGACTCAGCTTTCTTTTCTCTCGCAACCCAAGTACCAACTTTACGTGACATTTTGGCGATCCGTGCCAGGATCCATCAACTTCAAGAAAACGAAATTACGCATTTCGGCATACGTGCATCATTGACGATTGAGGGATCAGCGGACTTCTGCAGATCAGCTCACTTTACGTGAAAACGACTTCTACGGAAAGCGGACTACGGTCATCACCAAAACTGAAACTGGTCACGAAAAGAAGAATATTCAGGTAAAGAACTGGATTCTTTTAAATATTATCGTACTCGTCGCAGTAGCTTCGCTAGTACAGACTCCAACAACAGTACAATAACCACTATGAGCAAAAAATCAGAAGACACATCTTCTGTTAGCCCTATGGCTACTGGTGTGGATCCAAGTATTCGGGCCATACTAGACGCTATGCAGAAGTAGAACGAAATCAAGTTAAGAAAACTGTTAAAGGAGACTATTAAAGCAGCGACTAGTCGGAGTTATCAGGGTAGTTTAGTTTCTAATAATTTGAACAAAAGCTTGGAGAAAACAGACGTTACTGTAGGAAATGAAGAAATGGTTTTGAAAGAATTTTCAAAAGAATTGCAGTCTAATGTAGAAAATTCTTATGAAAAGAAAGTATCAATTGACACCGCTTCACAGGATTATATTTTCATTAAAACAGACTTAATGTTTGATGTCAATAGCTCAACAGAATACCAGAAAGAGTCTGTGAAACGAAGGAAAGAAGATATTGCAGTATTGTATAATGATTTGTCACCATCTTCGTCACAAGATACTCAAAATTTACAAGAATGGTTTGACAAAAAAAGTAAAAGTTTAGGAGAAGCAGAAAAAGATCATAACAAGAAGGATAATATTTCAATGAGAAATATTTTGGACGGCGATACAAATAAAGAAAACCAAATTGAAACGAAGGAATTAGAAGCAGTTAGTAAATCAACTGCTGAAAATGATACAAAATCAATAGACAACGTTGAACAAAATATATCATTAGAATCCATACAAAAAGCAAGAGATAATGCTTACAATAATGAACATTTGCTTATAGAAGAAGACCAAATGATGACAGCGAAAAATGCGTGTGACACTACAGAATCAAAAACTTCAGCAGATCTTATGTCGAGAAATTTAGATGCTAATACACAAGAGAAGTCTTTAGAGAATAAAGATGACAAGAATCCATCTCCATCTATGTTAGATAGTAGTAAACGGAGCAGTCGTTATAATGTCGCTGCAAAGCCTGCTACTTCGCCAAAATTTGAAGAAATTGTTTATAATCAAACCAGACAATCAAACACAAATAAAATTTTGCGAAGCGCTTTAAAGACGAAATTAATCGAAGACAAGTGTGAAATAATTAATAAACAAAAGGCATCGGAAAATGTAGAAAATAAATTTGCCAAAGAAGAAAAAAGAGGTGTTAAACAAAAATCAATTTCAGATAGTGAAAACGAAACAACTGATACTCGTCAACGAAGGGAAGTTCTTTTAACGAACACAGCTAGTGATAGCGATAGGTATAAATCTGTAGAAAATGATAATGCAGTAACGGGTGTAATAGCAACTGATGAAGCGAAACATAGAGGCAGACCTAGGAGATCGGATAAAGTCGAAGTTAAAAAAGATGAAGATACAAGGAAGATCCTACAAAATGAGAAGGGTGGATTAGAAGAACAAAGAAAACTCGAAAAAGATACAAAAGAAGAAACTACAGAGACAGAAGTCAATTCAAAAGGTATATTCAATAATAAGTGCGATTTACTTGATACCGAAAGAGCTATTGAAATTAATGATACGGTTCAAGATATTAAATTTACTGAAGGTAGAAGCCGCACTCAAAATGATATGGAAGATGTAGTAGAAGATTCACAAGAATTATCTAATAAAAGTAAGTTATCAGAAATAAGGATTGCACTTAACAAAATTGAATATACAAAAACCATTTTACGGAATAAAAAGAATTCATTAGAAAGAGAAAGAGGAGTAAGAGAAAAGAAGAAAATGTACAGACAGAAATTATTTCAAAAAATATATCAGATGATAAATGTGATTTGCTTTAGAAAAAAAAAAAAATATTATCCACAAACTACATTAGGAATTTATCTATTTTAGTGAGGAGAAAGAGAAAGGATAGAGGAGTTGATCAATAGACTGTGGCTTTTGAAGCGTTTATGAAAAACTTACAATTTTAATAAAATATTCAATGTAAAGTCTTTGTTATAATATTCAAATAAATAGATGAAAAAAAAACTGAATTTGCATAATTACTCATGGCTTATTGATCAATCATGCGACTCGTTCAGAGGTAACTCGAGTTGTAAAGGCGACAATTTATTAAAAATGGTATATCTGACGTACGATGCATTTGCTCATGTTAAACTATTTAAATAAGTATAAAAATCACGCGAAAAAAAATCTACTGAAAATAATGTTGAACTAGTTAATAATAATAAATCATATAGTGAAACACAAACCTTAAATCAAGATTTTAAGTTCAAAAAAAAAAAAAAAAAAAAGAAAAAAAAAGAAGAAAGAAGTTGATAAAATGACAGCAACATGTAGCAGCAGGCGAGAGAAAATAAGCCAAATTTCTAAAAGAAGAAACGATGCTCAAGAACTCGAAATTTCTCGAGTGGATATGCTAAACAACGAATTTAATGAACAGTTGAAAGAACGTGAAACAGCAATAGAAGACTTACATCAAATGTTAAAGCATCAATCGGAAATTCATAAAGTTACCTTAAATGAAGCAAGTTTGAAAATAGGAGAACTCTCTGATAAAATTAAATGTTTTAAAGGAAAAGATAGCCAGATACCGAAAAGTAATGAATTACTCGAAGAAGAACAGAATAAATGGAGAAGTTTAGAAAAAATGATTACAGAAAAACTTGAAGAAGAAAAATCCCGTTAGGAAACAGCTGAAGACGAAGTGAGAAAGCTTTCCAAATATAACGAGCAACTTCTAAAAGATTATCAAGAAATCCATAAAAAAAAAAAAAAAAAAAAAAAAAGAGAGAGAGAGAAAGGAAATACGCTGAGGTTGTTCATCATAATCACAGGTAAAGAATTAAACATGTACCTCAACTGAAAGATAAAGTCAATCGACAGGATTTATATGCGAAGAACATAAGAACACAATATATAGAACAGCACAAGATGATCGAAAAATTGAGAGCAAAAGGAAAACGTGTGCATAATAAAGGTAAAGAGAACACATAATGTATCTCCACCAGGGGCGCATGATCCAAAATTAAATAATAAAATAAAAGGTTTTGTTACTGAAAAGTTAGAGAGATTTCATGACAACAAAAGCATTGCCTGTGCAGAGTGCAGTGTATCAATGTGCACTAAAAATGCAAGCAACGTGACGATTACTTTTAGAACACCACAAGCACCACGAAAACACAATCAAGACCAAACAAGATCAAGTTCAAAAGTGAAGTTACGCGAGCTTATTACTGCTAACGACCAAAAATTGAATTACGATCCCGAGCATCAACTCGCTGATCTTCAAGTAGAATGTTCCGACAAAGACAGGACGACACAAGAGTTCGAGAAGCATATAGAGGACATGAAGGAGGAAGTGCAAAAATTAGAATTGCAATTCGACGAGTTACAAAAAAAAAACACACACACACGCACGTAAAAAGAGTTCAATCTTTTGGAATACAAATTGAAGAACTAACAATAAAATTAGAAGAAATAACATAAGTCACAAATATGAAGTTGACTTGCTGGAACAAAAAAAAAAGGCCAAACTTAATTCATGTGTTAGTAATTCAATGGAGGAACGTGAAGCTGGAGCTAAAGATGCAAAAGAGATAAAATGTAGTTCTTGAACCACAAGGACAAATAATCTGCCCTTCAATGTGAACTAGACGAACTAAAGGGTGAATATGAAAAAGTGGGTGATTTTGGATATAAATATGAAGAAGAAACTAATAAATTGAAACTGGATTTTAGTAAAGTAAAAGATATGAACGAACAAAATAATTTTCTTAGAAAAGAACTGGAAAACGTCCAAAAACTTTCCAAAGATGTTAATAATCGCTTACTCGAGGCGAACCAAGAATTAAAAGATTCACATAGAAAACACACTCTTATTTGAAAATTGAAAAAAAAGAAAAAAAACATCAGGAAGAATTAGGTGATATAATAAAACTTCATGATGAAGAAAAATATAAACTGATACAGCATTGGTGTTCTGTAGAATGTCAAACTGCCATAAAGGGTTACATTGATGGAAAAGTGCAGTAAATATTTAAATAACAATCCATGACTTCTTAAGTAATTGTAACAATCTTGATGTTTTACTATGGAACAACTACATGAAGTGCACAGTGACATTAATAAAGTAGAATCATCGATAAAAGTAGATGTATCTTCTTCATTAATATCAGAATCAACGACTGATATTATAATGAATGTGCATGATATTCCAGAAAATCAAAAAAAAAAAAAAAAATAAGTCACAGGAATGTACAGATAATACAATTCAAGATGGTTTAGTAGTAAATAAATGTGATGTAACAGATTTAAATAAAAACAAAAAAAAATTTTTAAAGTAAGGAAAGTAGTGAGACAGAGAGCATAAAGAACGCTGCGATTAATGAAGTAGAACAAGAAATAATAAATAAGGACCCACAAATTGATGATCAATATAAAAAAAAAAAAAAAGATGAGAAATTTCAAGAAGAGCAAGCAGAGAATACAACTGAGATTGGAGATCATTCAAGATATGCAGGTGACACATCTTTAGATAAAGAAAGTACGAACGATGTTGAAATATTTAATACAAATGAGGGTGAACAAAACATTGAGAAACACAACGTTTGTACAGTGTTAAATATAGATACAGTTAGTGTTACTAATGCTCAGTGTCAAGCATTAATTAAAACACTTGGTGAAACTTTTGATGATAAAGCCCAAACATTGCATCTCACGGATACAGACACAGATTTGTCTAAACTAGTTGATAGTAGTTCAGAAGTAATGGTACTGACTGTAGAAACTACTATATATTAATGATATGAATGAAAGTACGGAAAAAAATATTGTTTTAACTGTACATGAAAAGGATGCTGTTGTAAATTCCAATGAAGAAAAAAAAATGTTTCTGCAGAACAAAAAGGAATGAAGAACGCTGAAATTGTAAATGAAGAATTTAATTCGATAGGTTAAGCACGAGAAAGTGATGGAACAATTATAGAAGTAATTTCAACAGAAATTGTGGCTCAAGAAGTTTCTGAAAATTGTAGCCAGAAATACAATTATGACATATTAAATCATACAAAGACAAGAAACGATTCTATAACTCCTATTACCTCAGGAGTAATTAGTGATCTAGAAACTGCAGATGACATTGATATTAAAGAAAAGAATAACAAGAAACAACAAATGGAAATGGCAAGATTGATCTTTTGATAGTTCACATAAAATTAATGTAGAAAAGAAAATTATTCATAATAAAATTGTCGTACTTATACATGTTGCTAATACAGAAGGAAGGAATAAATCTATAAGTGAAGCAGATAAAGTGCGCATAACTAACAAAAGAAGTGTCATTCAGGATATCTTTGATGATTGGGGCATTGAAAATGCAGAAGATGACAGTCAGTCGGTATCTAAAGCTCCAGATACTGTGGAAATTGAATTGAAAAGTTTACTAAATGACACAAAAACACGAACTATAGAGGAAAGCACAGTTGTACTGGTTGAAGAAGAAATTACATGCATGGAAAAAGAACCAGTTGTAGATGCTGAAAAGGCTTTAGAAGTTGCTAAACAAAACAAAGAAATGCAAGTATCAAAGGAACAACTGGATAACAATCAAACTATAAAGAAACAACAAGATAGTATAAAACCATTACTCAAAGACCACTAACTCATTCTATATCACAGGCTGTTAGAAAGTCTACAAAAGATTCAACACGTGATACTGCGGCATTTCGTCAAACTTAGCAAACTATCCCTATTAATCGTAGTCGAAATTTAACCAGCCAACAACCTTCACAGGTTGAAATAGCAAAAGCATATACCACGACGAAGAAGAACAAGTACAAGTCGAACCAGTCAGAGTCCAATTCCATCGCTCCATACTGAGGAAACACCAAGATTTTGGAGGACCAAAATCAATCTAAAGAGGGGGGTATGTGACATCAATCACATCTCAACCTACATCAGTGATAATACATCGACACCCGACCTTCGGACACTTTTGGACACATCACCACCTTATTATCATAGAATACACCAAGGCTGTGACGCACCTCCGTCCACATCAGAGATAGGATATGGACCCCCGACCTTCGGACACTTTTCTACATCATAACCTACACCTAGCCCCTCAACATCCTAAAACCAAAACGTATATAAACCGAGACTTCACCCAGCTCGGGCAGTTCTTGTTCCTCTTCTAGTTGCTGTACTCATACAACCCCTATTCTCCGGTTCGGTGTTATTTTGTAAGTGTTTATAATAAAATTTTATAAAGGAAAATAAGTAGTTGGGTTACGACTCAGCCTTCTTACTACCACCCAAGTACCAACTTTACGTGACAGGAGCCGCCTCGGACCTAAGACTGATAATATAGGACTTGGGTTAAGTAGTAGAAAGGTAGTCGCGATACACTATGTGGTTTTTAATAGTTCTTACACACGGTGTGTACGCGAACCTTTCCCACCAAACTAGATTAAGAGTGGGGCCGCTCCACTGGGATACGTCGCAAGAGAGGGTAGGAGATCCGACCGGCCTTGGATACAGTGTCCGGCCGTGGGAGGGAGGAATCCGTCTTCAATGTCTCTGCCATGTACATAGCTTTGTTTCCCCCTCCTTCCATTGTGTCTAAGGTATGAGCCTGCTAGGTAAGCCTTACTGATGAGTCCACTAGCAGGCTCTGGACGAAACACACTTTTTTTCTTCTTTTTCTCCGTCTTCCTTCATATATCCGTGATAATTGTAGGCTGCTGGCTGTAGATGTCGCTTGCCGGGGTGTAGTACTGCTGTATTTCCTTCTTATTTAGATGTCGTGGAAGAAACATCGGACTTTGGAAAAGTACGAGGCGCCGGGATTTGAACCCGGGATCCGAACGTTTGTACTCTATGGCGCTAACCACTGCGCTGCCGTCGTCCGACACTAGTTGGTTTCGAGTGGTGGGATTTGCGTTCTCGTGTGCCGCCACGAGAGGAAATCTCAGTGTGGGTGTGCTTTCTGAACAAAGAACGCGGATTCGTTGTTCACACTTTTCGTTAGGAAAGTGAGGGTGCCCATTGATTATAGCCAACGTTAATGAACGAAGATAGGAGGAGGAAGCCTCCTACCAACGTGGCTCGTGGGTGACATTGTTTATTGGAAAAATAACTACCCGCTTTCTCCGTTATTTGTAAGAGTGCGCAATAAACCTAAGTATTGTTCTAAGGACCATCCATAAACCGAAAACACTTACAGGGTTAGAGATTCCTTCAAGCTATTAAGATTACGTCAAAGGATTCAGTTTATAGTATATAGTATGTAGTAGATCAGTATATAGTATAAAGCTTCAGACGGCGCACGGACCATCGTACGCGCCGTAACATAGAGAGTTATAAGAATATACATAAAATATAATTAAACATCGCAAAAGTAACTTAATTAGAAATGACTAGAATGTACGATGTATAATATAATGAATTCAAATTGTCTAAAAAATATTACAAATTTATAGAGATTTTACTATAAAATGCTTTTAACAGAAGCTGATACAGTTATATAGCATTTTCAAGCATTTACGAACATTAATGTACGAATTTGAAATTAGCAATATTGAAGCGCGGTACTCGGAAAGACGAATGTACATGGATAATTGTATGCACTAATCAACGATACGGTTATAATTGCATGCTTGATAGAAAAATATCATCGTAAAATTGATATGATTTCATGGAAACGCGTCTAACTTGGTATCTCGAAAGTATCTTAAGCAAACTAATTAGCGTGCCTGTTATGTTTTTTAAAATGTAAATTAACATGTAACAAAGAAACCTTCATCAATTTGATTCGCTTCAAACTGCGCAAATAAGTAGTATAAATAATATTTGTGATAGATTTGGCATCAATTCCATGTTTCCTTTGATATTTGCCTTTAGAAAGTCCAATTCGTTTCACGATTATACAAATTACTAAAAAAATGTCTATATTAGTAATTTATTTATTTTGCATTAATCGTGACATGTTAGTTGCATTATGTTATATGTAAACTACCACAGAGGAAAAATGATAATCTTTCAGTTATTAGTTTTCTGATTTTAATGTCATTTTATGAGTACTTTAACACGAGGTACTTGTAAATGAAAACAACCAATTAGGTCTAAAAACATAAGCCTGTTACCAAGACTCTTATTAAATTGAACAAGCTTTTCAAAAATCGAACGTGTATATTAACGCGAACTTATTATTTGACTGATTTGACTGATTTGACTGACATCCGAAATTGGTGAGATCATATGAAATTTTGCTTTTCGCGGTTCGGTGTATAAGAACGCGTCACCGATTGCTCAACTTTCGATATAAAAAGCGGATCAAGTCTACCGGATTATCCTACAGACACGCATTAATTCGTAAGAGTTAGTCATCATCTGGATAATAATTATCTGAAGAAACTTTCAACGTGAAAATATAAAATTTTCATTGATTACATATTGCGTTCGCCATAATTGAAAAAATGGTAAACCTTCGATCTCATCTTTCTAATACACATTTTCTTTACCTCGTGATAAATAAATTCTTGGAAATTTAGGAAAATTTTCAGTGATCATTTTAAGGAATTTGACAAATTTCCAATAAGACTATGTAACACCGTTAGGTAAAAGTGATTCAAATGTAGTAGCGATTTTAAACGAGAAATCTATAAAGGTGTCATTAGAAATTCTAAGACTGTCTCTGCATCTTTATCTTAGGTATTACGCCAATAGTTTTCATTACCGTGATGTAATATTTATCATGCTTATTTTGTACGTAAAACGAATCGTTGGAATATTCCCGAAGCTAACGAAGCATTTCCCAAAAGTTAAACCGAAGAAATTAACGCGAATAGTTAAGTGAAATTTTTCCATTAACTTGCTGACCAACCGGCAAATAAAAAATCATAAAAATTGTTTCAATGTGTTGAGGTCACGCATAACTTCTTTTTTCATTGACGATTACCAAACAGGTAAAATTTCGAAATTGTACGAAGGCCACGTGACCAGATCGTATTGGAATTTGAAGTGCATGGAAAAAGACAACTCGAAGTACAAACCTTGAGCTGTACTACTCGAAGTACAAACGTGAACTAATGGATGCAGAAAAGCAATTAACGCCAAACATCCGAACAGCATCTTGGAGCCCGTCATTGTTCTGAAATAAAAGAAGTGACGAATTAAAAAGACGCAGGACTAATAATAATAAAGGAAACTTAGTTCGTATTATAAATTGAATTTACATCAGAAAAGAAGCACGATCAAGCGAAACAGATCGTAGAAATGACAAATATCATCGATATACGTTTCAGTGTAATTTCACTTTTGAAAATTATTTAGTTTAATACGATCGTATTCATCGCTCCGAAACTTTCATTGTGCTGCAATTTGTGCTGCGTCTTTTTAATTTCTCTATCTTTCTGTGTTTTCGGAAAAATTACTTGAAAGATTAAGAATTGCTTGCCTTATTTTATTTTCGATTAGTTAGGATTTGATTATTCCAGGTAAGGTTTATTATTTATAACAGGTTTTATCACTTGTTTATTATTTAGGAGTTTGTTATTTTAGGATTAGTACCTTTTAGGATTTCTTATCCTTCGAGTTTCTGTTTCAGATATCTAGGTCTATTTCAAGATGTTTTATTACATTAGGATTATTTATTCGATTAAGATAATTTAAGAGTTTCACAATGTACAAAGAAATAATCGCGTGAAATTTAGATTTATGCTTTAAACGTATTAAACACGCGGTAATTTCAATGTCTATAGCCTCGAACGTGTTCTGATTAGTTGTGTCATTGTCTGTGACATTGAAATCACAAAAATCCATTGCAAGTGTGCTGTCATGCAATGTGGATGTAATTGGGTTTTTTGGATATTTCCTGTATCATCTGATTTGTACAGTACTATTTTAACGCAAGGACAGGAAAGTTATTATATATTTCCCGTCCATTATTTGAATCGTTGTGAAGTGTAACGAATTATATTCGATTCGAGGAGATGTTAATGAATTACCCATTTCATATGTAATTACATGGAAATAAAAATCATTGCAAAAATAATTGATCTAATGACAACGGAATTTCCAATATTTTTTTGTTTCGTCACGTCTTTTTCATAATATATCTTTTATAGGTACGTGATTTATTAATCGTTCGAATGGAAATAATTATTCGTATAATATTCAAATGATTCTAGCCATAAAATAAATTAAAACGATACCTGTAATGCAATCTGCGTATGACGTCAACCTCGATCTATGCTTATACAAGAAATTTTATCAATCAATGACTAGATATACAATAATCAAATATTATAAAATTTCCTGAAAACCTTTAGGTGTTAATATTAAGGTGTTAATATCTTTAATATTTGCAAGTTATTGTTTAGCGCTAAGTAGTTAGAATGTAACAAGTGGTGTACCAGAATTGAGATAATTAAGCCACACGAACAATCTTATTTAGATCTTTTTAATTTTTTAATTCTCTTTTGCCCTAATACTTCGTAAAATTAATCTTCATTAGCTACTACACTTCATAGAATAACAAGAGATAATTTTTCTTATATAACGTTTCATTCATAAAATCTATCATTAAAGTATATCTTCATAAAAATATCATTCCATACTAACGGTATATTTGGCGTCATACGAGATAACAGTTACCAGTGATGACATATGTAACTTTATAAAGATATCTCGTTTTATTATATATTAAAAGAATGTACTCATTGCTGCTATATTTCAGATGAAAAAAAGGTGGCAATGATTTTACAGTAAAATCGTTCGTTTACAACTGATTCATTTACATTTCATGATAATATTGTGCATTCTGAATATGCTATGATTTGGTTTAAAATAATAAATAGTCCATTCTTGCATACTATTGCTCCAGCTTTACTTGTATTTTCGATATTGGTATAAATAGAAAGACAATTAATGTCGTTCGAGTCTATTTTCGGATCATTTATATTACGTTTAATCCATATAGTTATTATATGAGACATAGTATCGTAAAATTTGGAAGAATAAAACGTTCGTACAGGAAGTACATTTTATAAGAACTCCAACAAATCTGCGTGTGCACCTAAAATACAAACTGATAGTGATTGTTCATAAGTTTATATACATTATCTAATGTCAATCGAAGGTATCAATTCTTTTTCTCCATAAGAGTACTTTTTCATTTATATGTGTTCAAAAATACATGTGTTCAACCGTGAAGCATATGTCACCTACAACGAAAAAGAGTTTTCCTATACTTAATATTTCCTTTATATACCTATGAAAGTCTATTCTTCGCGTAGTATGAAATTATGAATAAATCTGGAATATTGTTCAATCTGAAAAGAAAAATAACTTATTGACATCATTCATTGATACGAGATTCAGAATGTTTGTTTTGTCTTGCAGAAAAAGAAGGCAGCCCTCCCTTTCTTTTAATGTGAAATAGAAAGCGAAAATTTGAAAACAGATTTTTTGGAAATTTACTTGCAAATATCGTTTTCAATATCGTGATTTTCTTCCCAATGGTACTGTACTTTCAAATTTTCCAGTATCCCTCTAAAAACAAAAAGTCGAACCTCGTTATTATTAACGTAGGCATTACAAGGAAGAGAAGTATTAGAAAACAGCTCCTTTTTATTATGGATTTCTTTATAATCATGTAAATAAGAAATTCCGGAAATTTTTTCCTCAAGAATTTAATTCTTGTGTTTTGATTGATAATTATTACACTGCATACTAACTTTTCGCATACTGTTCGCGTCTAACAGTTTCCTAATAATAACTACTTCAAAATTACATATGTTCTTGCACGAATTCAAAAGTACGTATGATACAATTACAATTGATTCTAAAATAATAATTATTTAAAGATATTAAGATACTAATTAAACGTTTCACTGTATTTCAAAATCTGGAACAACAAATTTTTATTTATAAAAAATGAAACTGTCTTTATATATTCTTTGTCATGATGCTACTTCTTATATAATATTTTTTACATATTATCCATCCACCGCATGATATCTCCTGAAAAATCAAAATATTAATGTTATATTATTACAATGCTTCTTAAATTTCAATTTTTGACAAATTTGAAATCCAATATATTTTGCACAATTATTATTTATCAAAAAATTCCAAGTTAGTAACTTTCTTTTCAAATGGCAAATAACATATACTTTGACTTACCTGTAAGTTTTTGTTCCTAATCATCATTTCCTCTTATAGAACATCATTATTGTTCTTATAATTACTACCAGTGTCATAGATATTGTAGTGGCTACAACTGAATTAATAGAAAATGATAAATAACTGTGTATAACACTAACACATAATTGTGTATAACAATGACACATAACTTTTACTTACATATCTGTCGATAAGGGATTACTTACTGTGATATCCTGTTGATGTTTCTTAAGGCACTTGATTAGGTGCGATACGGTATCATTCCTTATGGTATACTGTAGATAAGTATTTTAGAAAATAACAAGAATAAATCTAAATTATTCAGAGGTTCCAGTTTCGGTTTAGACATAAATACAGGACCATTTGCAAAGAAGAAAGGGTGCGTTTCTACAGCCTCGTTATAGTAACCATGAATACCAATCTCTGAATTACTGGTTACTAAACATAAATATCCTATAAAATTTAATATATTTCTTTAATTTTTAATACATACATGAGTTAGTAGTTCTAAATTATGAATCATCCTACCTGTGATATTACACTTTTCCTTATAATATCATCACTCGAGTGAACAACATTAAGATCATGTAAACCATGTCATCCTATCTTACTGTGAAGATACTTAGTTATGTTATCTAACATTATAAAAATATCATCAAATTCAAGTCCTTTTATTCACATCACATGGCCACGACGATCTGGTTCTTCGTTATATAATGTTCTAAAATTTGTCGTATATATAGGATGTACAAACCGTGATATCAAGGTATCAGTTCTTCCTTCCCAAGGGACAGTTTCATTAAAATTCTGATAGAATTAAAAATTAATTATTAATATTCTAACAATCATATATGTTAAATACATTATAGTCAACGATATATACCTGAGCGAATGTAGGGGTGATTCCTTGATAATTATAAATGTCATCAGCCCACATCATTGTGCCACTTCTTTGTACTCCAGCCTCTAGATTAACAGCCTAAACAAACATACGAAATTTTATAGAAGCTGTACAAAATATAGTATATATGCGCAATATTGAAGCGTTCAAGGGGATATAAAGGTAATGTACATCACATACACGTGTACTCTCATGCAACAAAATACAATTAGATTTAATAGTATAAGCTCTTTTATTCATCATAATAGATTGGAAATTTAAGTGTCTTACGAGGGTGAGTAAAAAGTTACCCGCTCTGTCGGTGTAGAATTTATTTTAAGCAATTGTCAAAAAAGACATACATCATTTTTTGACATAATCACTCGATTTCTGTATACACTTTGTCCATTTGCCGAAGGACCTTTATATTTTCTCATTAAAAAATGTTTTGGGCTGAGCTGCGAACCACGAATGCATCGTCGTCTTCACCTTTTCATCAGCTTTTTCGGCATCCATCTCGCACAAACTTTTTAAAATCCAAATCTGTCGTGTACTATTGCATAAGCAGAGCCGTGGCTGATTTGCAAATGATTTGCCACATTATCCACTGTCACTCGTCTATTCCATAGAGCATAAGTTCATGAGCACGTTCAATGTTGTCATCGTGGATGTGGACGGGCGTCCAGCTGTTTTTTCATAACACTTGTGCGATCTTCTTTGAACTTTTGTGCCCATTCAAACACACTTCGTGACAAAACACTTTCTCCATAATGTGCATTAAATCTTTGATAAATATAGGCATCAAACATAACCTCCGACCACAAGAAACGAATCACAGCATCCTGCACTGTTTTCCTGCAAATCACCATTGCAAAGCGCCATTACTCGCGCAACGGTCACAAACGAATTGACGTAACACAAAGAAACCTGCGCAGCAGCACTGAACAGATATTGACGTCATACGAAGAGTGCAGATGGATCAATACGGTCGACAGAAGTTTTAACTATCTGGAGTGCGGATAAATTTTTACTGAGAGTCGTATAGGAATCTATAATCTGTAAGTACACCTTTGGCTGAATGGAAATTTCTCTTACATATAGTCAAAAATGCAGAAACTGTGTATTGAATTGGAAAGTGATAAAAAATAAGTGAAGTTTCGAGGTTGCATGTGATTGCATGAGTACACAGGACGTTTTTAGCGAATAAAAAATAATTTTGAAAGACACGAGACTTATCTTGTATTTTATGCACTCTCTGTGTCCGAATTTCCAGAAGCTCTCTATCTTATGAAGTGTTTTAGATTAGCCGGAAAATTTTGTACGTACATACAAGAAGTATACGATCTAAGTGGAATATTCCATTATTCTCTTGATACAAAAGAAACGAAATTTACAGAACTTCTCAGAAAGTTGGTTTATTATTACCAAATTAATAGAATTAATACACGTTTATCATCTTTACATACCTAAGTCGTGGAGGTTTATCGTGCGTAAAAAATTAGTGTCGTTTCAAAGTTACATTTCGTACATTTTAAGCCTATAATTTGTAACGTACAAAACAATGTAAATTTGAGCTGTTTCTTATCTCCACAATAAGAAAATCCAACTTTACGTTTTTTACACAATGATATTTATGGAACAGTAATATCATATTATTGCATCGCTTGGAGAATGAAGTCAAGGTACGATGTGACCCTAGTGTAAACGCTGGGATACCCAGCTGTGCCGCACTTATAAGCATAAGACACAATACCTATTAAATACGAGGTTAATTCATGTTGTATCAGCAGTGGTCCGCCGCGGTCAGCCTGAAAGGATCGTTAAATTTTTAATCAAAGATACTGAAATATATCGATCGAATTGTATTGAAATTATACTTATATACAGTAATAATCTTCTATTGATTTGTGTATTGAAATACTCCAATTTATAACGTACATGTTATATGTATTTTGAGCAAAACTAAGATTAGAAGGAAATTAGATTAAATACCATAACGAGGTGTGAGAAGTGGGCAAAACTATTAAATTGTGTTTATCTATTATTTTTAATGTTTAAGACGTCGATTTGATGTTAATTCGAATCGACGTGTCTTCAGATACCGTATAGTTTGTAGTAACTCTGTAACTTAATTACCGTACAAGAATCCTCTCCACCCTGAGCATGTTCGGCGCATATTATACCATCAGTGATATCAGGTGCATTAGGAAATTTGGAATAAGCTATTTTGCATTCGGCGTTCTTAATCACTGGCATTTGTACTTCCATTAATGCATTATGTCGTGGTCGTCCTACGAAGAAAATAAGAAAGATATTTAAGACTGGAACTATTTAATTTTATTATAAAATTGATATCACTTACTATATCTTAATGCTCCCGATCCAGCAACAAGGGGGTTATAGCCGACGAAGTTGCTCTTTCGTAGGGGCTCTTTCGTACAAATGGGATATACGTACCCTGAAAAATAAAAAAATAAATGAAAATGCAGGAAACGAATGACCAAAAGTATGAGAAAGAATTATACACGCTTTATGACACAATATATGTGTACAGTAAGAAATTTCAGGATATGACACTTCAGTAATACTCAATAGCATATATATATATATATATATATATTTGAGGACTTACTCGAAAATGGCACCTCCTCCACCAATCTAAGAATGGCAATATTATGATTGTGTATGTTTTCTATTCCATCCATATGTGCACAATGTGCTGCGGTCAAAACATGCCTAGCCGATATCAGGGAACCTCCGCACTTCCATAGTGGTTTGTCTGGTTTTCGGGGATTACGAAAACCTAATGCAGCGATTCATGGCCAAGCGCCTAAAATGCAATAGTCATAGTTGTGAATATACATAATTTTTTCTCACATAACGAGTAACAACGATTATTACCTATTCGAAATTCGATCATACAGCAGACGATAAGTACATACGTACAAATACTCTGAAACAGAGATTTGATAAAGACAGAAATTAAATTTTTATTCCAGTGGAATACAAATTATTAAATAATTCTATATAATTTCTATTTGAACTATACTGAACTATAAAGTTCAAACGTGTAATTTCTGCCCTAACAGTTTTTGATCTCTATCCATATTATTACTCCTATATCAATTTTTTATTTCAAGCAAAAAGATACTCTTCCTAACATGAAGTAAAAGAAAGAAATAATTCAAGTTAATAAGTAAAGTTACTACCGATAAAATCATAGCATTATTATTTAGTCTAATTGAAATGTACATTGATGTGCTGTTTAATGCCTTTAAAGTTCATTCTTTGCAGTAAATGGCTTATTATTAATCGGAAAGAAAGACATAAAACGTACCAAGTTCAGCTGGTTTACCATCGACCACCCTGGTATGAGAGACGTTGCTAAAACCACAGTATGGTGGTCGCAAAGCCTTATACTTATACACAGTTTTTATTAAAATTTCTCTCTTCTCTTTGTTTGGATCGTTCGGACAGCAAACGATCGTAACATTGACCTGGTATCTGCACACTGATCGTCTATAAAAATCGGTGGCTGTACGGTACTGTATCTGCCATATTTCTTGCAGAGGTTTACATTTTCTGTAGTCAAGGCACCTGCCTTCTTGATTGTCCGGTGTGGTACATTCTGGATCAAACAATTTTAAAACATTTATACAGTTCAAAGATGCGTAAGAAAGCGACACCGATTACTCAACTTTCGAAGTAAAAAGCCGATCCAGTCCACCGGATTGCCCTACAGACACGTATTAATCCGTAAGAGTTAGTCATCATGTTGATAATAATTATCTAAAGAAACTTTTCACGTGAAAATATAAAATTTTAATTGATTAGATATTGTGTTAGCCATACTTAAGAAAGAAAATGAAAATGAATGAAATGAAAGAAAAGGACTACCTTCAACCTCATTTTTTAAATAAACACTTTGTCAGTTTTTCGGTAAATAAATTCTTAGGAATTCAGGACAGTTTTTAGTGAATCATTTTGTTTCGACCGTTCGCGGAGAGACGCGATCGCGAGATAGCACGTCAACGAGAGTTGTAAGTTCCCGTTACGATTAAATAATCGACGCCACGAACTGATCGATCCCCTTATTTCGATTATGATAATAAGGGTAGTTCAATGAAATTCCACAGAATTAACACAAATAAATTAATGTTTATTTCAACAACTTATTAACTAGAAAGATATAAATGGAACAAAAAAAATGTAACTGCGTTTTGGTTGATAAGTAATGCGCGACATACCACATGTGTTGACGGTTCGACTTCTCGAAAAGTTCTGAACGCCTTTCGATTTTTTTCGTTTTTTCTGGAAGGCGACCCCCACTACGTTCGGATCACGCCACATTCTTTTACTGCGAGGTAAAATACGGGCCACGAGTCGACGTTTCTGGAAGTCGCCCTGCTTAATGAACCATGCGCTTGCCACTACAATGTTTGTTTGCCGGGCAGACGCGACGATCCGTCTGCGACATTATAGTGCCGCGATCGATAGTTAAGAATATGACCTATGGTAAGCCGCATGGCGTAACATTCTCCCCCCGTTGAGAGGGTACCGATCAAACTAGCGAGGTGTGGTTGAAGTTCCCATCTTATTTCGGCTCGGTGGCTAGTTGTTCGGGTTTCTCGAGATCGGGTTGAATTGGCAGTGGGACAAGCCTTTTGACGCCCCGATCCAAAATGCTCTTTGCCGTCTGAACTGTAGCTGTCCGGATGACACCATCGGCGCCTGGATGAACCTTGATAACTCGGCCCAGAGGCCAATGCATGGAGGGAACGTTGTCCTCTCTGAGGATGACGATTGTGCCCTTTTGGATGCTGTGTCCACCCTTGCTCCATTTATTGCGGTTGGTTAGCTCGTTCAAATACTCCTTATGCCAGCGGTTCCAAAAATGTTGTTTAAGCTGTTGGATATGCTGCCATTTGGAGAGTCGGTTCGATGGAATGTCTCTGAAATCTCGATCACGTAAGCACATTAATGAATCGCCAATGAGGAAATGTCCGGGAGTGAGGGCTAGGAGATCATTTGGATCGGTGGAGATAGGAGTTAGCGGGCGGGAATTGAGGACTGCTTCTATTTCTATGATAAGAGTATTACGGTGTTAAGCTCATATGTTTCTGTTTCTCCACTCGCGCTGCGCCATAATATCCTTTGATATTTCCGATCCTCTGGTCGTACGAGGAATTGCCGATACATTTTCTCGATCTCGCCAGTGAGTACGTACTGATGAGCGCGGAATCTAATTAATATACAAAATAAATTGTGAATTGATTCGAGAATATAGGATTTCCCCATTTTCATGATTATCGTGATTTTTGTATAAATATATTTTTGAAGATACTAATAATTAGGTACTTATAAATTAGTATTATCAATTATTTTGCATTTATAATTCCGCCTCTAGTATAAGTGTTAATTGAAAACTAACTTTATGTTTCAAAAAGTACTAGCAAAGTCGTTGAGTAACAAGCCACTGATGCTAACACAAATAGCATTGTCGTAATTAAATATTTCTAAATATTCATTTTTCATTTTGAACCTGTAGAAACAATTTATTATATATACTATTAGCTAAGTAATTGCATATTTAATTAAGTCGAAATATAAAACTTAGTTATTTTAATAATTTAAAAAATAAAAAACTGACAAACATTTCAATTTAATTTATGGTTGGAACAAAAGACATTTCATTAATTGAAATATTGCAACGCAGAGTACTTTCCAAAATACGCCGAGAGTATTCCTGATGGTGAAACGAGCGTTGCTTCATCGAACGCAGCTAAAGAAAACAACATCTATGTAGTTGGTGGTACGATGCCTGAAATAGAGGGCGATAAATTGTACAATACCTGTACTATTTGGGGTCCCGATGGAACTTTGATAGCAAAACACCGAAAGGTAAGTAATATATTCCTTTATGGCTTTGAATTTGAAAATATTGGGGCGAAGAAAGTGACTCTATCTAGGAATAATTTAGGAATATACATATGTACATACGTATACTATAACCAATTCTATAATTTACGGTTTATAAAATACGTTATGATACGGGAAACGCCCATTTTTGTTGTAATGTGTTTGTGTTGTATAAATTTTTCAAATACTTAAAATATTATTATACTTATTTTTTCTCCTTTTTAAACATTATTAAATGATAAGATTTTTTAATAAAAGAAAGTGATAAAAACGCTGTCAGTTATTAAATAAAAAATAATTAAAGTTTAGGAGTTGGTAACTTTGATATTAAATTACAAAAGTTGCAGCAATAGAATTAGCGACTACATTTTTATGTTATTAGGTACATCTATTCGACATCGACATTCCTAATAAGATTACTTTTCGAGAGAGTGATTCACTCAGTCCTGGTAACTCCCTAACGACGTTCGATGTGAAGGGCTGCAAAATAGGTATTGGCATTTGCTATGATATTAGATTCGAGGAAATGGCACGCATTTATCGGAACAAAGGTACAGTAACTTAATCGATCAATACTTAACTAGCAAAAAATTAAATATCTTTCTTAAATATATTCTATATAAAATTAATATAATCTGTAACTCTGTATAAACAGAAGCTTAATTTAAAAAAACCAGTATATTTGCTGAAAATGAAACAAATAAAAGAATTAAAAGCACAATAAGAGGACTGTCCTCGCATATTCAGAAATGATGGAATGTGAACCGTGCAACTACGAAGTTAATTGGTATTCGGTAGCTTCATATTTCCTGCTTCTCTGGGTTAGGTTGCCAAATGCTGATATATCCAGCGGCATTCAATATGACCACTGGACCACTGCACTGGTCATTACTTCAGCGTTTCAGAGCGAATGATAATCAATTATACGTTGCCTGCATATCACCGGCTCGTGTTCCTTAAGCAAGTTACGTCGCATGGGGATATACACAGTTGACCAATCCCTGGGGAAAGATTCTTTACGATTTGGAAACTCAAGAGAATATGGCAGTCACCGATATCAAAAAAAAAAAAAAAAAAAAAAAAAAAAAAAAAAAAAAAAAAAAAAAAAAAAAAAAAAAAAAAAACTGGCGAACCGTGTGTTACCACAACGAGACACGCGATGCTATTTGTCGCTTTAAATTGTGCCGCAACTCGTTTTTGAGATCTTTGCCAGGGGCGCGTTAAAACATGCTGAAAATATATTTCTGGCTTTTCTGGGGTTTAACTGAAATATGACAAATAACGTTGTAAAACATATGTACTTATGACTTACAGAGTAATTGAGTGTACAAAATATATAGTATACAAAATAGCCAGCGATTTAGGGCTTTAAAAGATCAAAAGGAAAGAAAAGGAAAGAAAAGAAGAAAGATAATATATTGTGGCAGTCTAAGTCGATCTAAGAAAATAGATAAAGGGAGGGAGGGGCAAAGCTAGTTAATCTGGAAAGAATCCAAGCGTCAATTTCAAGCATTTACAGAGAATCAAGCGGGCTGGTTAAAGTCGTGAGTTGAGCAATTATCCCGCGTTAGGTTCAATCAGGTTAGTCCCACGCGAAATTGATCCAACCATGCGAAAACGAGTGTATTCTGATTTCTGTCGCAGATACTTCTGGCTAGTGCAGTACCTACACGGTGGTTGTTGAAATAGCCGCTTCTCATCTATTTTCCCTAGCGCGGACATCATCCTTTGATCCCTTACGACTAACGAAGTTTTCTAAGATGTACGGCAGTTTGAGATTCTACTTGAAAATGATCATGATTGCGGTCTGTGTGTCGTCTGCTCTTCTTTTTGTCCTTCCGTTAAAGACTGGTAAGTTGATACTGATTAATTATGCGATCGAAACCCTATATAATGGCTACAAAAATGCCGCTAATATAATATTCCTTCTTTCTTGTATCTGTCTGCCTCTCAGGTCGTTTTACTAATTACAATAAGTAATTTCGACTTCTTTGCGCTCTCTTTTAACGCATTCGAGACCGAAAGAAATTCATATCAGTCATATATATATATATATATATATATATATATATATATATATATATATATATATATATATATATATATATATATATATATATATATATATATATATATATATATATATATATATATATATAAGAAAGATATATATACAAGATATATATACAAGAAAGAAGATACAAGAAAGAAGATACAAGAAAGAAGGAATATTATATTAGCGGCATTTTTGTAGCCATTATATATGGTTTCGATGGCATAATTAATCAGTATCAACTTACCAGTTTTTAACGGAAGGACAGAAAGAAGAGCACACGGCACACAGACCGCAATCATGATCATTTTCAAGTAGAATCTCAAACTGCCGTACATCTTCGAAAACTTCGTTAGTCGTAAGGGATCAAAGGATGATGTCCGTGCTGCGGAAAATAGATGAGAAGCGGCTATTTCAACAACCACCGTGTAGGTACTGCACTAGCCAGAAGTATCTGCGACAGAAATCAGAATACACTCGTTTTCGCATGGTTGGATCAATTTCGCGTGGGACTAACCTGATTGAACCTAACGCGGGATAATTGCTCAACTCACGACTTTAACCAGCCCGCTTGATTCTCTGTAAATGCTTGAAATTGACGCTTGGATTCTTTCCAGATTAACTAGCTTTGCCCCTCCCTCCCTTTATCTATTTTCTTAGATCGACTTAGACTGCCACAACATATTATCTTTCTTCTTTTCTTTTCTTTTCTTTCCTTTTGATCTTTTAAAGCCCTAAATCGCTGGCTATTTTGTATACTATATATTTTGTACACTCAATTACTCTGTAAGTCATAAGTACATATGTTTTACAACGTTATTTGTCATATTTCAGTTAAACCCCAGAAAAGCCAGAAATATATTTTCAGCATGTTTTAACGCGCCCCTGGCAAAGATCTCAAAAACGAGTTGCGGCACAATTTAAAGCGACAAATAGCATCGCGTGTCTCGTTGTGGTAACACACGGTTCGCCAGCTTTTTAAAAGCGCTCTCCGTCTGCTTTTTCCTCTCTTCCCTGTCTCTTCGTTTTTCCTTAACAAGCGAAACCATTTTCGCGAGGACGAGAGTACGGAAATGACGTACTGGCAATTTTGTTTTGTGATAATACAAGCAGCTCGGTTTCAGTGAATTAAACTTGACCCCAAGCTTCTACTTATCTATCTTCCTTTCCTTTATTTTCCCTTCTATATCGGTTTTGCGGTTTTCCACATTTCCATCACAATAAACCATGTTTTTTCTCGATTTTACATGTTAGCCAATGATTCACGGCAAAAGCGTCGACTGTAAAAATATTTGTAGTTGCAATAGCAACAAGTATGTTTTCTCAAATAGAAAATATTGGGAGCGTACACGCTGGCAAAACAATTCATGAATAGCTCGTCCTCTGCTTGTTATTTATTTCGATACTGTTAGCAAACAAATTCATGAAACATACTGGTAGAGCGTAAAATGAACATAAAAGTTTTGCGTACACTTGAGAGCTGAACTTTGGTTGTTATACGTATATTATACATATACGCATACAGTTATGTATATGTATATGTATATATAGAAAATTCCTTAGAACTTTGAGCTTAATAACATATTAAAATCATTAACATTAAGGAGGTGAACTTTACTTACCAATTACCAAAGTTTCTTCCGCCAAATAATACATAAAAATTGAATAAGATAATATAACTAGTTTTAACTTTTTTTTGTGTTATAATTTGAATCACTCGATTTATCCGACTGAGGATGGTCGATCGCAATCTCAATTTATACGTATTCTCATCGCATGAAATAGATCACATGAGGGATTTTCAAAAGTCGATGGAATATTAATCGCGATTAATTATTTGTAGGTGTATTCTGTGCGGCTAAAGCAGTCACCTAATGAATTATTGAGTACCAGGAATGTTAGCGGTAAACAGGATTGCGGCTATGAATGATTCTCTAATGTCTATATTAGAGATGAATTTGATAATTTATCCTCATAATATGCAATCCGCTTTTAAGTGGAAATCATAATTAACAATTTCTGTTTGATTAAATATGAAGAGCAGATAAATCGATACGCTTAAATCAATATTAGAATTTCTTAACATTTTTATCAGATATTTTAGCACTGTAAAAGCGTCGTAGTAGAGAAATATTAGGTTGTTTTAAAAGTTTCTTTCGTTTTATAAGATAGTAATAGATGTACAACATTTTTCGTTTTATATTATTTTATTGAATTACGTGTGATCCACCTTTTTCCAATTTAATGTAAAATAATATAGAATAACATAAAACAAAATATGTTGTGCATCTGTCATTTCTTTATAAAACGAAAGAAACTTGGGACAACCTAATAGGAATTTACTTTTATTATCCATTATAAAAATGGATTGTTAATCCTCTAGGAGATACGAACAATATAATTGCAATTAATAAGGAATAAGCTAGCATAACTTAAACCAGCTTTTGCAGAAAGCTATTAGCTGAAGATGTTTATTAAACAATGACAACATGAATTTTCTTAAGTACCCCATTTGGTACTTAATCTACTTCGTAAGTACTGTGTGTCCTAGCCTTCAAAGGATGCAATTTTAACCAGAATGTTTCACATTACTTACCCGTATTATTTCCTTGTAATATAATTTATATTTACATTATCTACGTTACGTTACATTCTACGCGTTAATGTAATGTGATTTTTATTTCTAATCGAAGTTATTCAAAATTTGTAGTATCTCAATAAAAAATTAACAGCCTGCAAAAACTTCACAGAAGCATTAGTATCTTCGAAACTATTTAATTCAAATGGCTAATATTCTTTAACAATATGCACTCGACGACGTTTATCGAGAGAAGTATGTGGCGTAATAGTTAAACTTTCAATTCATATACATATATCGTTTATGAAAAAGTAGTCATTCTGCTTTTGTGATCTGTGACACACTATAAATTCTCATAAGCTAACTAACGCGTAATCTTCTGTAACGTATTAATATAATATAGGTATGTATATCTCGACTTTGAGCAACCAATTGGTGCTAAATAAGCTTTAGTACATACTTCTTACACGTAACAAAAGACCAGTTAACATCTCTGCTCTTAAAAGAAAAACGAAAGAAGCTCTGAAAAGCTGCAGAGTTCAGGTCGAATAACACCAGCTCAGATAAATGACCCTCTAACTTACCTTTGTCCTCATCGACGTCAGCGATTTTAAAGCTAGTTATAAAGTGCACTTCTCAGCCAGCGTCCACGGCAGTCAATATTATTTAACGGGTCTTAACGCGATGTAAAAAGGGAAAAAGGAGGAAAGAGGGAACAGGGAAGCAAAGAGAAGAAACGAATTTTTCATTTTCTCGAAACTGGATCAAGTTTCAGGCTGCTCGCCAAAGAGTCTGTAGCTAACGAGACAAGATTAGACAAACCACGCTTTAAAATTGCCACAGAACTATAATAATCCTCGAAATCAATACGATTCGTCGATCCATCGCCTGATTAAAAAATGAGATAGGATGAAGCTCACTAGTCGGCCTTTGAACTTTCAATAGCGCTTACGGCTCGTATACTCTAGTTTGAATGCTACAATGTAAGCCAAGTCAGCTGTAACTAGCGTTCGCGTGATTGTCGCTATCTATTATTCACGCGTTACACGTTCACCAGACAAACGCGTCTACCGGTTGACATTGTTTTCTGTCCTGAGTTTCAAAGCAATTATGTTGCTTCGTGTAATCAAATCTCGCCAAACTAACGATAAGTTCTTGTTTGATCTTACACAGTTATTAAAACTATACAAGTTAAACCAATCTAGCCTAAACAAGTAATGTCGTTATATATTCTTTTTTAAATCTATATATTGTTTAATAAATCCTGGTTAGGATATAGTAGCTGACAAAAATATTCGGACAAATATATTTGTAGAAACATTTTAGGAGTGTATTATG